>NW_022436948.1:32841107-33034999 GCF_009761245.1 Sapajus apella
AACAGTTACTTTTTTTGGAATTATCTCCACCAAGATAAGCATGGAAAACAAGTCAGTTTTATCTTTATAGGCATATATTGTTTTCCCAACAAATGAGGCTATTTTGCTTACTCATCTGTTTGTTTTGAGATGGAGTTTCACTCTTTGTTGCCAGTCTAGAGTGCAGTGGCATGATCTTGGCTCACCGCAACCTCTACCTCCTGAGTTCAAGTGATTTTCCTGTCCCAGCCTCCCAAGTAGCTGGGATTACAGCTACCTCCCGAGTTCAAGTGATTTTCCTGTCCCAGCCTCCCAAGTAGCTGGGATTACAGGTGCCCACCACCATGCCATTCTAAATTTTGTATTTTTAGTAGAGATGGGATTTCACCCTGTTGGCCAGGCTGTTCTTGAATTCCTACCTCAAGTGACCTGCCCACCTCGGCCTCCCAAGGTGCTGGGATTACTGGTGTGAGCCACTGCACCCCGCCTCTGCTTATTCATTTTATTTTCAATTTATGCAATTGAACATATCTTGGACTTTGCCAAAAATAATATTCACTATCAAAAAAGCACCTTGGTCACCAATAACATCCATGTTGCTGAATCCACTGTTTCATTGGTGTCCCTCCCTTTGGTTTACTTTCTTCACTTGAATGCTTGGACATTTTTCCTCATTTTCTTTCTACATCTCTGTTCCTTTGTATTCTCATTTGCTGGTAACTTCTCAGCTTCTCAAATTCCAAAAAAAAAAAAAAAAAATTTGGATCTTTTTTCTATCTCTATACTCTAGCTTGGCTATTTCTTCTACTATTGTGAACTTAAATAGTATGAATTTATTGATGGTTCTCAAATGTATATCTCCATTCCTACTTCTCACTTGAGCTTCATTTTGATATGCTATCATTCGTTATTTCCATTTGTATATCTCATAAGCACCTCAACCTCAGAATACTAAAAATTCAAAGTTTGATTTTACACCCCTGCAGCCTTTCTCTTTTCAGTAAATGGCAACTCCATTCTTTATGTTTGAAATCAACCTTGTCTCTTCTCTTTCACCGCACCTACAATCCTCCAATTCAGCGGCAAGTGTTGTTGCCAATGCCTTCAACATATGTCCATACTCTCAACTGTTCTCACACTTTCTATGGCCAGCCCCCAGATCTGAGCCACCATCTCACCACTGGTTTCACTGTAACAGCCCCGTTTCTTCTGCTCCCCTCCTTGCTCAACTTCAGTTTCTTCTCAACGTAGCAGATACAGCGGGCAAGTTTAAATGTAAATAGGCTCAGAATATTCTGCTCCAAGTTTCATTGTAAATAAAATGCGAATCTTTGTAATGGACCATAGAGGGCCTGCTTGATCTTCCTCATCCCTCTTACTTCTCTGGCTTTGTGTGCTCTTTTCTCCCCTTTGCTCACTATTCTCAGCCACGGTGGCACCATTGCTTTTCCACAATACATCATGAACACATTTGCATGTCATCAGGTCTCTGCACTTACTCTTCTCTCTGACTAGCATACATGGCTCACTCCCTTTTTCTACTTGCATGCATTCACTCCGTTGTCATCATCCCTAGTTAGCCTGTGTAGAATTACAACCTAATTGCACCCTCCCTGTAGACACCTTCTTTGTTCTTTCCTAATTTATTTCTTTAGCACTCATCAACATCTAACTATATAAGATGCTTATTCAGTTTTGCATTGTCCATCTTCTCCCAGTAAGTGTTAAGTCTTAGTGATCTGCTGTGACCCGTTGAAGGCCAAATGTGATGGGATGTGACCCGCTGAAGGCCAAATGTGATGGGATGTGACCCGTTGAAGGCCAAATGTGATGGGATGTAACCCGTTGAAGGCCAAAATTTTGTCCTTGTACTACCATTTCATTGACCAACACCAGTGACCAACCTTTACAAGCCATCCAAAATACATTTATTATTAGTGAATAAATAAGTAAAAGTTTACAGCTGTGGCGTTATTTAAAACAATTTATCTTGATTATTGTTGAGTGTCTTTACCACTCCTAGGTCTGGAATATTTCTAGCTCTTGGCTGACTTTAACCTCCACTCCACTGACTTTGATCTTACAATTTAATGATAGGCCTATCAAGTTCCAAGTCTTTTTTCTGGCTTCTGGATTCCCTGCATGTTGGCCCCACCCACTGGGCAGGTGTGATAACCTTTTTGCTCTGCTGGCCTCTCCTAGAGTCCATTGCTGCAGCACACCCAGTGTTTGTCACTCCTTTCTCAAAAGCAACGTATGCCAGTCTGCTGGCCTTTTTCCCATCACCTTATATAGATTTGTCTCTCTTGGACCTGGATGTACCCAAAATATAGTAACTGCCTCAATTCAAAAGGCATATCTAATTCTATTTCGTTGCCCATTCCAGCCTGCTTCATACCATTGCAATCTTCCCCTGCTATGCCACAAGACGGGACAAGTCCTCAGCATGCCTGGCTCCTGCTTTTTTGATTATTTTAATTCTCAGGCAAACTTGATCACGACTTCAATAAGGGAAGAGTGAAGTTCTTGAGCTCCAAAAATTTATGTTAAGAGGAAAAAGGAAGCATGAGGTCTCTAGGTTCAGGGTGACTGTGCTTGTGGGTTGCAGACTGTTCTAAGAGTTTTGCAAAACCCCAGGAGTAGATCCCTAATGATAGCTTGTCTTGGCTCTTCTCATATTAGCAGAGAGAAAAAATAATTTTTCCTTTAGAACGGTAAGAAGAAAATGTCACTAGGGAATGTACCTTGGTACTACCTTTATTATGTATCTCTGATTTCTTAGGAGTTAGAAATAAAAATATTTGTGTTTTGTGTTGTTTTAAAAAACAAAACAGCTCTTATAAAAAAGATATAAACAATTTTCCTAAAATGTGCAGAGTGCTAAAATAGAAATGTACACGAGAATTATATTGAAGATTGGTGTGCAGAAAGCTAAGGAGGCTAGCCAAAACCTGGTATTTATGGATTCAACATACCTGATGTAGATTAAATATGGGGAAGTAATTTTAGATAATATAAAAGAGTTAAGTAGATGTGATTAGGAAATTCATACCTAGGGTAGCCAAAATGGCTTCTAATATACTGTGGAATGTATAAATTCTTTAGTAATTTTATAAATGCAAGCAAAATCACAATGTGATATTACACAGCACCCATTGAATTAATAGAATTTGGAGGGTGGGTAAGTCCAAGTTTTGACGAGGTCATAGAAAATCAGAAACCCTCATAAATTCCCAATGCCATCTGAAAACAGATCTGATTGTACTGAATAAACTAAGTGTGTTTATAGCATGTCATTCAAATGGAATTTCTGGTAAAGGGTTTTTGCTTCACAGGCTCAGGAAATGCCTACTTTGAAGAGAACAATCATTGCTTAGATGTATGAGATATGACTATAAAATGAAAACAACTAATATCCATATATTACCAAAACTGTTTCTGGGAAGGATTTAGAAGATTCAATCTTCAATTGCATAAGCACTGAGGCTTCACTTTCTAATCTCATTTTAATTTGATCTTGTAGTTTGCCATCACATTCATTTCACATCTTAGCAGTTCCTATCTTTTCTCCATTCACTTATTTATCAGTGTTTTTTTTTTTTTTTTTTTTTTTTTTTAGAGACAGAGTCTGGCTCCGTTGCCAGGCTGGAGTGCAGTAGTGGCATGATCTCAGCTCACTGCAACCTCTGCTCCCAGGTTCAAGCGATTCTTCTGCCTCAGCTTCTCATGTAGCTGGGACTACAGGTGCATGTCACCACGCCTGACTAATTTTTGTACTTTTAGTAGAGATGGAGTTTCATCATATCATCATATTGGCCAGGATGGTATCAATCTCTTGATCTTGTGATCTGCCCACCTTGGCCTCCCAAAGTGCCAAGATTACAGGTGTGAGCCATTGCACTTGACCAGGTTTTTTATTAAAACAAAACAAAACAAAACAAAACAAAAACCTACAGATGGGGTGGGAGGTGTCTCACTATGTTACCTAGGATGGTCTTGAACTCCTGACCTCAAGCATTCCTCTCAAATCAGCCTCCCAGTTAGCTGGGATTACAGGTGGGACCCACTGTGCCTGGCTCCTACTGGTTCTTTATATTCTATTGTTTCATTATGGTATTTACTCCAATTACCATACTTATGTTAAACATTTAGCCCATCTATTTGTGCTAGTTTGTTCCATATATTTTCCATTAATATTCAGATTAATATAATTATTACAGTAAATCTTTGTTTTCAAAAGTTAATTGGGAAAATAACATGCTGTTGCTACTTTTTAATAGCAGAGGATTATTCTGTGATTTCTATGCTTCTGAATCATAGTCCTGTAGGTCATTTTTATTCGATCAGTATAATGAGTAGATGGAAAATTTTAATCAAGAAAATTTTTCTGAGGCAGATGAGTTAGGAAAAAACTTTTGTTATATGTTAAGGGAAAATGAAAGAGAAGGGCTTTCCAATTGAAGGAAAACTCGAAGGCATGGAAAAAAGTAGAAGTAGCAGGGAAGAGCGGAAAGTTGGCTGGATTTAGCTGGATGGGAGAGTCAGTCTGTAGTGGGAAAAGATAAAACTAGAGAGGTACAAAAGTGCTAGCTGACAGAGGACCTTGAATTATAGGCCAAGAGTTTAGACTTGATATGGTAGGAGTAGCTGATTCTTGAGCAGGAAAGTGATGTGATAAAAATGGCATTTGCAGAAGATTATTTTAGCAGTCTACAAAGGGATAATTGTAGCAAAAAGAGACTGGAATTAGGATAACCAGCAAAGAAGTTATTGTAACCTCTGCATGAATAGAATAAGCCTGAAGTTATAGAAAAAGGGAGAAAGTGATAAATTTGTCAGACATCATAAAGAAAAGGAGTTTTTAATGCTTGCTTCCTAGACGGCCAGTTTCAGACCTGCTTTGGGTGCTTGTTAAAAATTCATATTTCTGAGCTACATATCAAAATTTGTAATATGATACTTTCAGTATGATGACTAGAAATGAGTATTTCAAAAAGTTTCCTATGTGATATGTTTTAACATAAAAGTTTGAGAGCGTCTGCTCTAGGGGAAGAATTGAGAATATAGTGACTACACCTTAGAGTAAAAGAGGGAAAAAAGGGTACAGTGATCAAATGGCAGTCAATATAGGGCTCAGGAAAAATAACAGAGTAATGAATAAAATCTTTAAAATAGATCTGATGTTTCAGAACAACTTTAAGTATATGCATAGCTTCTTCCACTATCAACATCCCTTATCAGAGTAAAACATTTGTTACAACAGCTGAACCTACATTGCACATCATTACCAGCTAGAGTGCGTGGCTTAGAATTCAACTCTTGATATTGAATATTCTATGGGTTTGAATAAATGTATATAATATGCATCGAATACTATAGTATTACATGAAGTAGTTTCACTGCCCTAAAAAATCATCTGGACTCCACCTATTTATCCATTCCTTCTCTCACCCCCTAAAAACAACAGTTCTTTTCACTGTTTTTATAATTTTGCCTTTTTCAGAATGTCATATTGTTAGAATAATAAAGTATGTAGCCTTCTCAGATTGGCTTCTTTCACTTAGTAATATGAATTTAGGTTTCTTCCACGTCTTTTCACAAGTCATTTATTTTCCACATTGAATAATATGCTATTGTCTGGTTTTATTTATCCATTGAAAAATAAATGTAGTCTGAATGATATCTAGTTTGCTACCAAATTTGGTAACTAGGAATAAAGATGCACAGGTTTCTGTGTAACAAAAGTATCAGCTTCTTTGAGGAAATTCCAAGGAGTGTGATTGCTGGATCGCATGATAAGAATATGTTAAGTTTTGTAAGAAATTGCCAAATTGTCCTCTAAAGTGACCGCACAAGCTTGCAATCCCACCAGCAATGAATGATAATTAATTGGAATTTAAAATAAAGAAACTGAACAATTATGGCAAAAAAGATGTTAAGTTGTGTGGTTAACAGATTAGGATTAAAATAAAAGAATTCACAGAAATGCAATCGAGACATTGAGGAAGTTAGTGAAAGTCTGTAGTAAACATAAATGTGGAATATACTGCACTATTGATGACAGTTGAAACCATTAAAGACAGGCTGTTACTTTATACAGAAAAGCAGGTCCTGTACATAGGTATCCCTAAATTTAAGTGGTAGAGGAAGAAAATTCACCAAGGAAGAAATAACAAACAAAGATGTAGAAAAGAATCTGAGTGACCTTTGAGCAAAGTCTGGGAAGAAAATAACGTTTAAAATAATTAAAAAGGAGAGGAGGGTTGCATCAAGCGTATACATTTTCTATGGCCCTTGGGTTTTGTGTCATAAGACCTAGTTGTTTGTTTCCCAAACTTGACTTAGGACAATGATCACTTGGTGTATTTATAAAAACTCAAGACTCCCAGGTTTCAATTCAGCACTAAGTCAGAATACAGAGGAAAAAAGCCCAGGAACTGGAATTTGGCAAGTTTCTCGGTGGTTTTTATGACTGCTCAGAGACTAATTGTTTCTTATTGAAATTAGCAATTCCGAAACTGTTCATAGAGGGATGGTGGTGTATGTTGATATAATTCAGGTATAAAATAATATACTTTTATCTAGACATAGCTAACTAAAATTATATAGGTGAAGATGGAAGTACTCTTCCAGATTAAAATAGAGCAGTGGTTCTTAATCCAAGGTTATTTTGTCTTTTGGCAACATTCTATAACATTCGGAGACAATTGTGATGGTCACAAATTGGGGGTGAGGAGAACACTACTGGTATCTAGCAGATACAGACAAGTAAGACTGCTAGCAATCCTAACGTGCAAAGAGAGGCTTCACTTCTCTCCACAGCAAAGAATGATTGACCAACATGTCAATAATGCCAAGATTTAGAAACTGTACAACAAAAAGGAATAATAGTTAAACGCAATAAATGAATCACATTTGGATTATGGTTTAAAGTTAAAAGTAACAGCAACAGCAGCTATAAAGTATATTCTCAGAAAACTTGTGGGAAATTAGTCCATGGGATTACTAGTATATAATATAGAATTATTGCTGTTGTTTTTCTAAGGTCTAATGTTAATTGAGTTCAATAATGAATGCTTTTGTTAGGCTAGGTGTGATGAAGTCTGTAAAAATGCACACATACATGCGTAAATATCTATATGGAGGGTGATGTGGTTTGCTTCTGCATTCCCACTTAAACCTTAACACCAATTGTAATCCCCACGTGTCAAGGGAGGAAAGTCCAAATGCTTCCCTCCCTTGACACGTGGGGATTGCAATTCGGCTATGAGGGTGGTTTCCCCCATGCTGTTCTTGTAATAGTGAGTGAGTTCTCGTGAGATCTAATGGTTTTATAAATGGCAGGTTTTTTTCCGACACTCTCACTTCTGTCTCCTGCTGCCATGTGAAAAGGTGACTGCTTCCCTTTCCACCATGATTGTAAGTTCCCTGAGGCCTCACCAGCCATGCAGAACTGTGAGTCAATTAAATCACTCTCCTTTATAAATTACCTAGTCTCCGGTATTTCCTTAGAGCAGTGTGAAAATATACTAATACAGAGGGGTAATATATATGTAATTAAATATTAACCACTTTGAAAATAGAAGAGGTATAGAAATGTTCACTTATTATTCATTCAACTTTGGTACATTTCAGTGTATTTGAAATGTGTACACTAAAACACTTAACAATATATGCTTTGGATTTGGACAGATTGGTTCCTTAGGCTTAATTTGATTTGGAAATTGTTTTTGACTTCCATCCTTATAGTGCTTTAGGCTACTCCTATGACTTCATGTTCTCAGTCACTTACAGACCCTGAGATGCATTCCCTGACAGGAGCAGAAGTATAGGAGGCAATTGACACGTGACTCAGTGAGGAATCTGACAGCTTTGGCCCCTCTCTCTTTTTTATCTCACTTCTCTTCTCCCTTTTATCTAGATGGCTTTTGTTCTCTGGGGGCAAAGGATTCCCGACTGCCTCATTCTCTTTCACTTCTCATAGCAGGGTCTAATCACCTGTGCGGTACCTGTGAATGGGAAACTACCCAGTGGCTTCCAAAAACTGTTCCTTCAGGCACATAGAATGGGAAAAGAGATAAACACCCACACTGTTTTTTTTTTTTTTTTTTTTCACTTGAACTATCTAAACCCTACCACAGCCGCTTTCTAATCATGATATGACATAGCTTGAGTGACTGAATGCCTACAGTGGCAAAGCCATAATCCCTGGTACTCTCTCCTTACCCTGCCGTACATTCCAGGGTAATGAACAATTTTGCTGAAGCACACCTTTGAGCTTTGAACAGCTTATAAGCTGTCCTCATGTTTTATTAAAAACACGGTGTCTTTTTCTCTCTTGCTAGATATTTAAAAATATATTTTCAGTGTTTATAGTTCCTAGCATTCTGGGGTGCTCTGTAGATACTTGATGAATTAATACAGCACAGATTTTAAATATGGCATTTGCTACAACTGTTAAACACACTATTTCTGAGAGTCTAATATGGAGGATAATTAATAGGTCAAGAATAATTTGAGAAGAGTCTAATTAAAGCCAGTTTCATACACCAAATCATAAATAAATAGACGCAGTAGTATACTGCCATTGAATGTACTTTCTTGACTTTGATGTGGATGGCTTTATATTGTTTATTTTTTATATTTATGGAGATTAAAACAAGATACATTTCTATGAAATAGGGCTGGTGGCTTAACCAAATGGTTCTGATGATCAAGACAATATGGCTAGGTTGTATTTTTCTTACCAGAACTAAAGGGCTTTCTAAATGCTATTTTCTCATACTTTTAATTTTTAGAGTCTGAAACCCAAGTAGAATGAATGAAAGTATGTTGGAATTTTCTGCATCATCATAATTTTAGACTTATGTCTATCTTAAAACATATAGGCTGACTCTTGGGTTCATTTTATATGTGTTTTATCAGAACTTATCAACATTAAACATGACGGTTATTTTCTCCATACACATACGCTTTTAGGAAATTATCTAAGTGAATATTTAGTATTTCTTTCTAGGATTTAATTTTTTCTATGTAGAGATCAACCTACTTCTCAGAATTTTACAAGAATATGTTCATATAACTTTTCAACTAAAGCTTGAATTTCTAATAAAAATTTCTTTAATTAGAAAAAAAACTGTTTCCTTAGGAGAGCTTCACAAATTTGTTCACCATCTTAGATCATCAAAGGACATCATTTTTTAAACTGATGTTGTCAAATATTACATGTTCTAGAATAATATGTGTATAGATTACACTAATAATTATTTTAAATGATTTTTTAAAATCTAGGCTATACTTTAGAGATGGAATAGTTTTCAAATCAATACATTATTTCTGTACTATGATAAATATGACAATTTAAATTGTCCACAGTCAAAATATTCAATTTAATGATAACCATTTAGATTTTATAATATGGTGATAAGTTAAAAAAAAAAAGGTTATACAAAGTAGTATATAGTTACTTATAACAAAATTGTCTGTGTATATGTAGTTCATACATAGGTCAATGGACAGTCTGAAAAGAAATATAACCCCAATTTAACAGTATTTATACCTAGGGGTTGATAATACAAAGGGAATGGAAGGATGGAGAGTTGTCATTTTTCTTGCATTTCATTTATTTTCTAAATGTTTCAATAACATATCTTAAATAATATTAAAGAAAAAAGCTATCATGCTTTTTCTTTTCAATGTGAGTGTGTGTGTGCATGTGTACGTGTGTGGGGGGGCCTTTAAAATCTAGTCAACACTTGATATGCTTGATATAAGGATTCTGTAGAAAATCTCAAATTCTGTAATATCTTAGCATGTTTGTTGGACTGAAAATATTTCTGATGACAGTCAAGGTCATTTTTTAGTTGGCATGCAACCCAGTCTTAAATTATCTTCTGAAGGCATTGTTTCAAGTAACAATGACATGGTAAGTGAATAAATGCCTATTTGTCACTAAATTAATTAACGAATTTAGCTTGCAACCTGACTGTAAACCACAGGATTATGACAAATTGTGACATCTGAGATCTTAAGGAATTTCAATATTTTCAACTACAGAAAATAAATGGCAATGCAATATTATTTGTAATAATATCTTGGAATCCTTATAGAGGAGATAGAATCAGAGAATACTCACAAGTAGGTGAGTTGATAATGATCTGCCATAAACAGAAGCAGAAAAATTATTTAAAACTTGCTAAAATATAACAACAAATGTAGCATATAACATTCACATTTAAAAGAAGAAAAATAGCTTGCCCAATCATGTGATTCACACTAATCAGAAATAAAGTTTCATTTCAAACAAAGGCACTGAATGGATCATAAGCCTTAATACCAAATGTAGTATTGAATTATGAATAGTAGTTAAGATGTTGACCGGGCACAGTGGCTCATTCTTGTAATCCCAGCACTTTGGGAGGCCAAGGCAGGTGGATCACCTGAGTTTAAGAGTTTGAGATCACCTTGGCCAATGTGGTAAAACTCTTCTCTACCAAACACACAAAAATTAGCATTCAATGGGAAAAGAATGGTGGTGCACTCTTGTAATTCCAGCTACTTGGGAGGCTGAGGTGGGAGGATTGCTGGAACCCAGGAGGCAGAGTTTGCAGTGAGCCGAGATTGTGGCACTGCACTCCACACTGGGAGACAGAAAGAGACTCCATCTCAAAAAAAAAAAAAAATGAAGATTCTAGATGTGGAAGACACATACACATACTCAGGTGGAAGGTCAGATGGAATGGAGTACTGGTCTATTATTTTTGTTACATTGAGACACACACTGGTAACACAAATAAAAGAAAACACCTTTGATCATGGCCAAAGTTTATGGCCAAATATTAAAATGCGTGCATTTATTTAGTTCCTCTTACACGTGAAACTTTATCTTATGGCTACATGCAAAAATGAGGCAAAGTCTTCCTTCCAAATGTTCACAGTAGTTTTTTGAGGAGGCAACCACGGAAACACAACAGTGGAAAAACTGTCGTAATAAAGATATTTATAAAGTGACTTAGAGAACAAAGAAACAAATACTAACTGCGATATGGAGAAGACATCCTATTGGAGGTAATGTTTGTGCTGCACTTTAAATCATAAATAATTTTCCCTCCCCAAAGACAACCATTGCAGGAAGTCATATGGCTGATGCCTCATGGAACAATTTTCAGCAACAATTACCAATGAGGTAGCTATTTTGTATTTTTGAGTGGAAAAAGACACAAATACTTTCAAAGCTTGGTATCCATAGGCAAAGATAAAGATGGTATGTTTCTTCCCATTTCAAAAGGGACAGAACACAGGACGCTTAGAAGCAGAATTCCAGGTTTCCTCTCCAAAATAGGCCTGATTATGACTAAATAATAGTGCAATAAAAACCCAAAAGTTTAACTGAAAAACTAATATCAATTGAATCTAAATACTAACAATCCACTGCTTTAATAATATTCAAACAACATTGTATAGGACAATATTTGTTCAACAATCCAGTAATATCTCAATATCTTGTTCATAGGGTTTTGTATTGTGAGGATGCTAGAGAGGTAACCCCCCAAAAATCTTTACAAACAAAAGTAAAATATCTGTGGTATTTTAGGGTAAGTATTTATGAATTATGGATTTATTTTATTTATAATCAGCACCTAAAGAAATGACAGAATTATAGAGTGAGAAATAGCCTGTGAGGATCAACTGGAAGTAATTGCCCCCTCAAGCTTGTGATGGCATTAAAACCCAGAGAGAATTTTACAAAACATTAGTTAAAAGAAATTAAAGAAGCTTTAAATAAATCGGAAAATATCTATATTCATTGATGTAAAGACCTAATATTGTTAAGATGGCAATATTCCCCTAAGTGATTTACAGATTCAACTCAATCCCTATCAGAATATGAGCTGGCTTCTTTTAAGAAATTGATAAACTAATTTAAAATAGATAGATGGACAGATAATAAGAAATTAAGACTAACCCAAAGCACTCTTGCAAAGAACATACTTGGAAGACTCATTATCCATTTTTCAAAGCTTACCTCCAAAGCAACAGTAATCAAAACAGTGAGATTCTTACACAAAATAGATAGGTTAGTGAATAAAATTGAGAGCCCAGTAACAAGCCTGTGTGTGTATGGTCAACTGATTTTCAACAAGGATGCTGAGGCCATTCAATGGGGAAAGATTAATCTTTTCAACAAATGGTTCAGGGACAACTGGATATCTACATGCAAAAATTGGGCAATTATTTCATGCAAAAATTAACTCAAAATAAATCAAATGTAACAATGAAAACTATAAAACTCTTAAAACATACAGGTGAATCTATGTGACCTTGGTTTTTACCATAGATTCCTAGATGTAATATCAAATGCATGAGCAACAATAGCAAAAAAACAGATAAATAGGACTTAATTAAAACTAACCTTTCAAGGGACACTATGAAGAAAGTGAAAAACACAACTCACAGAATTGGAGAAAATATTTTAAAATGATGTGTCTGATAAATGACCTGTATTTAGAATACCTAAATAACAAAACATAATAATAAAGAGATACACTGTCCAATTGATAAATGGATGAAGATCTGAATAGATAATTCTCCAGAGAGAATATATACAAATGGCCAATCTTTTATATACATAATCTTTTTGCATACATAAAAATTTGCTCAATGTCATTAGTGATCAAGGAAATGCAAAGCAAAACTACAATAAGATAGCAATTCAAATGCACTAGGATGGCTGTAATAAAAAATACAGACTGTAGCATGTGTTGGTGAAGATATGGAGAAATTTGATCCTCACACATTGCTAGTTGGATTGTAATATGATATAGTCACTTTGAAAACCACTGTCAGATCCTCAAGAAGCTAAACATAGTGTTATCATTTTGATCCAGCAATTCCACTCCACTCCCAAGATAAATGAAAATGTGTCCCTATAGAAGCTTGTACACAAATATTCAAAATAGCTATATTCATAATAGAGAAAAGGTAGAAACTACAATCCAAATGTCCATTAACTGACGAATGAATAAATAAAATGTGGTATATTCATACAATGAAAGGTTACTTGGCCAAAAAAGGAACAAAATACGGATACGTGTTACAACATGTATGAACTTTGAAAACAGTATGCTAAATTAAAGAGGCAAGTCACAAAACACCTGTATATTATATGATTACATATTACATTATATGAAGTGTTCAGAACGGTCCAATCTATACAGACAAAGTCGATTAGTGTTTATTTTTAGGGCTGAGGGGATTGGAGAGTAGAAGGGCAGTAGCTAAAATGTACAGGATTTCTTTTTTTTTTTTTTTTTTAAAGGATGGAGTCTTGCTATGTTGCCCAGGCTTGAGGGCAATGGCTATTCACAGGCACTATCATAGTACACTACAGCCCCTAACTCCTGGCCTCAAATGATCCTCCCACCTTAGCCTCCCAACTGGCTGTGACTACAGTTATGCACTGCCGTGCCCAGGAGAATTCCTTTTTGAAGTGTGGAAGATGTTTTAAAATTGATTATAGTGAAGTTTTTACATGATTATGAGTATATTAAAACCATCAAATTTTACCCTTCTAATTGGTAAATTGCAAGGTACATAAATTACATATCAAAAAAGCTAATATAAATGAGATCCAATACCTCAACAAGGCATATAGAAATTATGAGTAAATAAAAAGTTTGGGTTACAGTTTTATATTGCTTCAGGCACTTCAAATATATTATCTGATTTGATCAGAGACAACCATGAGCAAAATAAACAACTCAAAGTGCATAAAGTAGTTTGGGTAGCTGCCATTGATAACTCAACTTCATGCTGAAATTTACTTTAAAAGATCAATAATATAAATTGTTATTCCCTTAAATGCTCAGATTAAATTGCCTATATATAGCTAATAATATATAAGTAACCCACAAGTTTCTAGCTATGTTCCTCAGGTTAGCAAAGTCGTTTTCATTTGTTTTTTTAAATAATAGTGAAAAACAAAAGAAGTATTCTATTTTTACAAAATCAAATGTTTACTTTCTTTATGCTCGTAATTATCATAATAATATTCATAGTGCTTTGACTGTAAGATTCTTAGAGATTAATATTCATTTTATTTCTGTTCAGTTAAACTGTTTGAATAGGATGGCTACTTATTGTTGTAAGTTTTGCCCTTTTTTTATTTTAGTGAAAGAAAAAGCAATGTAAAAGCTGACTATCCAGTGAATATTTCTTATGAAAAGGATCTAATTTTGCTTTGTTTTGTTTTGTTTTGTTTTTTAAGAACCAACTTCTGGGAAATTAAAAGGAGGGCACAGTGTGTCCTTAACACACATGTCTATACGAGTTCCCATGGCTGGAAAGATGATTTAAAGTGCAGTATGTGCAACCTGTTTTTCCAGTAATTACAAATCAAGACATATGTCTTTGCGATAAAAAGAAGCTAACTGCCATTCTAAGCATTCCTCTGGCCTTGCTGACTTAATTCGATTACACAAATATTCCGACAAAGGTAATTTTGAACAGAACATCCTGATGCTAGACACTCCTTCTGCTAAGTTTCTTTCTTTTGAACTGCAGGGCTACTCACTAGAAATTAAAGTATTCCATCAAAGTTTTCAGACTTTAGGCCTCCATAATACTCTAATCTTGCCGGAAAGCCATGGAGGAAGGAAGAAATAAATTTCTGAACAATGTCTTGCAAATTTATTTGACTTTTCTGTTCTCCTACCTTTACTTTTCTTTTTTATCTTTTTATTTGAAAATACATATAGACCATATAAACTCACAGGAAAAATATGTGGACTCACAAGTGGGTACAAAAATAGCCAAGGGAGGTCCCAAGTATCCATCATCACTCAGCTTGTCTTTTTCTTTTTAGACAAAGTCTTGCTGTTGCCAGGCTGGAGTACAGTGGCACAATGCTGGCTCACTGCAAACTCCACCATCCAGGTTCCGGTGATTCTCCTGCCATAGCCACCTGAATAGCTGGGACTACAGGTGTGTATCACCACCCCCAGCTAATTTTTGTATTTTTAGTAGAGTTGGGGTTTCACTATGTTGGTCAGGGTGGTCTCGATCTCTTGACCTCATGATCCTCCTGCCTTGGACTCCCAAAATGCTGGAATTACAGGTGTGAGCCACCGAGCCCAGCCAGTAATGTCTCATATAACTAAAATGCATTATCAAAACTAGCAAAGTGATATTGGGAAAATACAGTCAACTGGACCACAGACATTAATTAGATTTTACAAGTTTTTGCATGCACTCAGTTGTTCTAATGCATATGTGTATAATCCTGTGAAATTTAATTATATGTATAGCTTCATGTAACCACCATCATGATCGAGATACAGAAGTGTTCTGTCACTATGAAGGAATTCCCTTGTGCCTTCCCCTTTGTAGCCACACTCTAGTCCCTCCACCCAGCCTTCTTCAACTGCTGAAATCCAGTTATCTGTTTTTCTACTGTATAATTTTGTCATTTTGAGAGTTATATTGATGGAATCCAACATGTTATATCATGTTATATAGATGGAATACATATGGGCAAGATGGCTGAATAAGATACTATTTTTATATCAACTAAAAATGATTTATACGTGTCTATTGTTTACAAATGTGACAGATTAATTGCATATAGATACACATTTAAAACTCTCAAAAACAATATAACTGTTACACACATTGAAGGGAAGTAGAACTACTTTTAAATTTGTGACTCTATGAATACTGTACTAATTATGACAAGAATCAATATTAACTTTTAAAAATTGTAGTCATATAAGACAATTTAGTGATTCATAGACCACTTATTACTGACAAACTATTTTCTTAAGTGTCTATCCTAATCGAAGAGTACAAGACCATAGTAAAAGCATAATGAGATAACATTTTTTAAAAGGTTCAGACTTCAGTATTCACTCATTTATTCAATCTCCAAATGTATAGTCAATATTAGATATGATGTATTGTTCTGAGTCCTTGAGACAAATTATTAAGGATTTAATGGGAGAGACAAATTGCTGTTATATGGGAAATGCTATAACAGATATATGATTAAGGTAGAAATAAAGAGGAAAAAATAATTCTGATTGGTTGAATCAGAATTAACTTCAATAAAAGAATATACAAACACACAGAGACACACACACACAAACACATGTGTGCATGTTCACAGACGTACACATGCACACAAAAATAATTTCTAAGTAGGGAAACAAAACTTGGAGTAGTGATGAGAGTGCTTGCTGTATTATAAAAAGATGATATGTTCAGAATGATTGTATGCAATGGTTTTTACTTGTTCAATCCCTCAATCCAAGTGTGTGGCCATGGAGGTGCTAGAGATAAACTCAGAGGGCCCTTTTATACCCAGCTAAATAATTCTGATTTAACCTATAGTCAATAGGAAATTAATAGAAGTTTTAATCAGAGGGCTATGATGGCAGTGTAGAGGATGTACTAGAAGCTATTTTTGAAAGAGCAGGTAAGAAGTTATTCCAATAGTTTAGGAAAGGCACTACACTACTACTGCTGCTGCTGCCACACCTAATACTATTACTGAAACTGCTGCTACTGCTACAACTATTGTTAACAACTGGGTAGCTTACTGAGGACTTACCAAGCACCAGAACTCTTTTAAACTTGTCTCATCTACAGTCACACTTAACCCTCACCACAACCCTATGTGGCAAGAAGAATGAGAAGAAACAGAACTTACTTTCCTCACTGTTTTCTACCTCCTGTACTTGGCACTTGATTTCATCAGCATGTCCAGACCCTTGCCTCCATCCTCTTATCTTAATCAACTTCCTCCTCATTCTTCTGCTTCTTGACCTTCTACAGGCCTGATTTACCATGCCAACTGCTCTCACACCAGTATCTTTGATTTCTTTGTGTCCCTATCATTCTGCTGGAACTGCCTAGCAGAATTTCAACCCTGTATCAGTGCTGTAGTCCACATTTTTTACTCTGTAAGTACACAGCCGAGTACCTCTGGATTATATCACTCAAGCATGTTGAGTGGCACAATAACAATTCAAGCATAGCAGGACTCTCAGCACCGCTGGCCAACCTTTTATAGATTTGTCATGAGCTCTGCCTCTTATTTCCTCATGCATCTATTTTGACACATTTGCTGCAATCTACAAGTCATATACTCCAACCTGTAAGACATCTTTGCAACAGAGTGGAATTACTAAATTTAATTATGTTCCTTCTCTACTTAAAGATTGTATTAATAGAGTAAATAATAATGCATCAAGTCTAGAGATGTAACTTTTGGGATCATTAGCATATAAATCTTAGAAACCATGCAATTCGGCTGGGTGAGGTGGTTCCTGCCTGTAATCCCAGCACTTTGAGAGGCTGAGACAGGTAGATCACAAGGTCAGGAGATCAAGAGCAGCCTGGCCAAGATGGTGAAACCCCATCTCTACTAAAAATACAAAAATTAGCCAGGCATGGGTGGCAGGTGCCTATAATCCCAGCTACTTGGGAGGCTGAGGCAGGAGAATCACTTGAACCCAGGATGCAGAGGTTGCAGTGAGCTGAGATTGGGCCACTGCACTCCAGCCTGGGTGACAGAGCAAGACTCTTTCTCAAAACAAAACAAAACAAAACAAAACAAAACACAACACCATGAAGTGAGTGAAATCATTGCTTTATTTTCAAAAATGCTACTAATTATCAGAGGTTAAATTTTATTTTTATTTTAATTTACAATGCAGCTATAATATCTGTGCATATTTATGGGGCACAACATGATATTTTGATACATGTATACATTGTAAAATGATTGAATCAGGTTAACTAACATTCCATCACCCTAAACATTTATCATTTCTTTGTTATGAGAATATTAAAAAACCTCTCTTCTGGCTATTTGGAAACATACATTATTGTTAACTCAACTTACTATGCAATAGAAAACCAGAACACATTCCTCCTATCTAACTGTAGCTATGTACCTGTTGATCCATCTATCACTATTCCTCCTTCCTCCCTCCTCTCCCCATCCTCTGGTAACCACTGTTAAACTCTCTAATTCTATGAGACAACATTTAGATTCCATATATTTCTAAATGGTGTCCTATTTGTCTTTCTCTGCCTTCTGTGCCTGACTTACTTCACTGAATATCATGCCCTCCAGGTTCATCCATGTCACTGCAAATTACAGGAATTTATCCTTTTTATGGCTGAATAATATTTCTTTATGTGTATATATACATCACATTTTCTTTATCCATTCACCCATTAATGGAAATTTAGGTTGGTTCTGTATCTTGGATTTTGTGGAAAGTGCTACAGTACGGATAGGAGTGAAGAAATATCTTCAACATGCTGATTTTATTTCCTTTTTGGATATAGACCTAGTAAGAGAATTGCTGGATCATAGAGAATGTCTATTTTTAATTTTTTGAGAATAGTGGTTCATTTTTATCCCCCCAAAATAAAAAATGTAGCTTTTATTCCATATGCTATTCTTAAATCATTAAATTTTTTGGCCGGGCATAGTGGCTCACATCTGTAATCCCAGCATTTTTGGAGGCTGTGGCAGGAGGATCACTTGAGGCCAGGAATTTGAGACCAGCTTGGTCAACATGGCAAAACCTCATCTCTACTCAAAATACAAAAATTAGCCAGGCATAGTGATGCATACCTGAAATCCCAGCTACTAGGGAGGCTGAGGCACAAGAATTGTTCAAACCTGGGAGGTGGAGGTTGCAGTGAGCTAAGATATTGCCACTACCCTCCAGCCTGGATATCAGAGTGAGACTCTGTATAAATAAAAATTAAAAATAAAAAAAAGTTATTTTAACAGAGATGACACATTACTTATTATTTCAGAAATGCTCATCAAGTCGATCTTTTGATCTCAGAGATACTCTATTAATGAATTGTACCTTAAAATACTGTAAGTCTCAACTTGTAAATCTAACACCTTTTTCCAAATAAGTAAGATGCTTTAATTAAAATACTGACACCCCTCCATTACTATTCACCTCATTTTTGGCATAGAGTCTTTCAACTGTAAATGTATTCTTGATATCTAACCCTTATCAGGAACATAAGACTCATAAGGAGACAAAATGTTGACATTTCATTGATATTTTTCCCTTTTATTTACATCCCTGCAGATACCCGTATCTGAATTTGTTTCCACTGCTGCAATTCTGACATTTGCTAGCAAACGTGCTAGTCTGTAGTTTGTATTTCCATTTGTAAAGGTAATCAACGACTAGAAGACATTTGCAGGGCATTCAGTGCAGGTTCATCAGACTAGGAAACTAGAATTTCCCTGAGTTAATAGAATTGTTCAAGTCTCCTGAGATGCACTGTGGTTTCAAGCCATTTAATATTTTAAATAATGTCAATGTTCTCCATTCCTGGGAACGTAAATTCCAGTCAAAAGAAACTGATTTCTTTTGTTGTATATTGATATGGGTTGGGAAATTCAGGGACTTATGACAGTAAATCAGCCCAATTTCTAGAATCATTACATTTATCTTTAATCTGGCTTCTGGATGAGTTTGTCTTCATAATAATTAGTGTAAGGCACAAATGCTACATAGAAACAATAAGAAAATTTATCCTGGAAATGTCGACCTAAAACAGTATTAGAAACATGCTCTACTTCTCTTCTTTTCCTGACTCTAACAAATAGTGAGAGCACGTGACTAAATGGAGTTACTTTGGATTGACAAAGGGAGTGACAATAACCTTTTAGAACTCACCCTGTTTGTAAGTTAAAAGGCTTCTCTATATACTTAAGGAGCAAAAACCTGTTAGACATCCATCCCATGAGCAACTGCGGTATGTTTCATGTCAGAGAGTTAATGGAAATGCCTCAGGTAGTCAGCTAAAAAGTGAATCATTATGTCAATTAAAAACATTAATTGGGGGTAATTACAAGGAGGTCATGGTTTATATAGCATTTAGTTATAATGTATACAATTATCTTCAGTTACACAAGAGAAAAAAAATAATGACACTGTTTATCTGAAGTATTTACCTAACTGAAAACTGCAACTACAGAGACAGAACATATACATGTTTAAATTGAACTGGATCTACCACAAGTCTGGTTGTAAGTTAATGAATTTCCCTGAGGACAAGGTGGTTTGGAGAGAATATAAGACTTCTAAAACACCACATATTGCCAAATTGGATTCCTTAATTTTGACTTTGTTTTATGTCAGTCTCATTTAAGTTTAATTGCTAACCTCTAGCACTAACCTCCTCTAGTTGTGGAGCCAGAGGTATTTCTGTACATATAAAATTAGAAATGTGGCTCGTGACTTTCTTAAGCTTCCTAAGTGGAATCTAATTTCATCTGCGGATTAATGCAAACAAGAAATAAAATATGAAATGAATGGGGGATAGCATTCTTCATACAAACTTTTTAGTCTCTTTGTATTCCCCTCAAAAAAAAAATACAAAATCGGAGTTTGTTTGATGATGTGTCTTTTAGGTGGATTAGTGTATCAGTTAAGAGTACAGTCTCTGGAGTTGACTTCCTTGGTTTGAATTCTGGCTTCATCACTTACACAACTACGTGACACTGCTCATGTAAACTATTCTCTTTGCCTCAATTTCTTTATCTCTAAAATGAGATTCTGAAAATACTATTTACCCCACAGGAATGTCACAAGCATTAAACATCTTAGTACCTATGAAACACTAAGAATAGTGTTTGCTATAAAATAGGCATTATGTATAGATGCCAGCTATTAATATTGACATAGGGAAATGCAATATGATTCACGTTTAAGTGTTAAGTCATCAGGGGTCCAAAGGAATAAGCAAAGGTCAGGGGAAAGATTTCTGATTCAGTCTGTGTCTCCTCTTTGGATTTGGTTTAGGAAGACATTGATATCCTGAGAAGTCATAACTGATTGTCCGGCTCAGAAGCAGTTAAAAGTTAATAGTGGTTTGTGATTGGGAAGCTCTCCTATATTAGTTGCTCTTCCAGATAATACTTTCTGTTCTTGTAAATCTGCCTGGAGATTTCAACATACATATGGGAATCCAAGGTGTGTCTGGGTGTGCTTTAATTTTATTAAATATTTTCCCATGCTGGATGTCTCTATACATTTAACAGTACTTGTATGTTTGAGACCTATTTGCCATTTTAATAAAAGGAAAAAAAAACTCCAGAAATGTAAGAATTTAAGTATCTCTTTTCTCAAATTTAATCTATAATTTTAACAGTGGAATAATACTCTTTCTGCATATGGAAAGACACAAACAATTATATAAAATGACACACTTTCACATATTTTTGCCATTACAAGTCACTAATGCACTGTACTATTTAAGGTGTATTCTACTGTTCTGAATATTTTTCTGGCCATGTAACTGTAAAATTACTGAAAATTTGGACAACATATCATGGTTTAACACCAAGTGAGAGGACGTTTTTCCCTATAAATATTTATCCATAAATCAATGACTGCTATTTAAAATGTGTTTCTTTAGACACCAGTCATATCATGTCCTCTGTTTTGCTATAAGATTACCTCTTTATTTATCTCTGCTGCTAAGTTAATTACAAAAATGCTTGCACCACGTGATCATTTTGCTTGCAGAGTCAGCATCTTAAACTAGATTAATTTTCTAGCAACATTTAATGGAAACTAAATCACACATGGACATGCTATAACAATATAATGATGAAACAGCAAATGAATCACTCGATTAACTCCTTGATAAATATCAAAAACATACCTAACTCTTATAAAGTGAAAAAAGCCTTCTTTATTTTTGTCAGCTTTTAAAAATGGCTAAATTCTGGACAATAAACATTATGAAATACATTTGGCATACATGGTTAAAATAACGTTAAAAGCTACGTACTTCAATTATTTACAGAATTTTCAAACAAAGAGGTACCATACTTAATATAATATGTTGTCTGTAAATAATTGCTTCTAAAAACATTTCTGGTCAACTGGATTGGTGGTTGATGTTGATATTGTTTCAAAGATTCTAATAATCAAGTTGTCATCTTAGGTCATATTTTCATTTCATTCTAATTGCCAGATTGGACTTACTCTTTGTCCAATCTATCCAGTAAACTATGAAACCCATTATCCAAGCCTCAGTCATTCAGTGTATATTCTAGAAGCTGTCCATTTTATTATTGTGAGCATTTCTGGGGTTATAAAATACCCAAAGAAAATAATTGAAAGCAATTATAAGTATTAAAATAATAAATTTCCGATTAACAGGCATCAGGATGCGAGGAATACAGATACCAAGCATAAGATACTTCAAGATGTCAGATACTTGAAGCATAAATACTTCAAGATGTCAGAAAGGCAATGGGAGTTCAGGACTTCAGAGTAAGTGAACTGAGACGCTGTTGGGGGGATTTCTGGAGTTGGTGCTACTTGAAGAAAGAAGAAAACTTCCATCACGAGATAAAAGAAGAAAGATAATTTCAGGCAGAGGAAACTGTGGAATACACTTTGGACTCTATTTCTGGCAGTAGCACTCAAGACAATAGCATGAGAGATTATAGGATATGTTCTTTGCAAATGTTTTGGATGAGGTTCAAACATGCCCAACTTCAGACTTCAGCAAGGTTTAATTACGAGATGCTTCTAAGAAGAGTCTAGTTGTCGTCTTAATAGCATGATATTGTCTCAATGTCTTAGTGATATCAAAATGTAAATCCCATTTACATAAAATACATTCTTTAACTTTCATAAATGGAAGTTCTGAACAGATTTCATAAGACAATTTTTAAAAAAAGGAAAAAGACATGAAATCAATTCAACTATCTGTGAATAAATTTTCTGTTTTTAAAATTTCTATTGACATCAGTTTATAAAATTATTTATGAAGATTTTTTTTGTTCTTTTAAATTGTTTTCTCCAAATTTTTTAATAAAAATACAATAAATATTATAAAAATAGTGCAAATTTATAGCTTGTCTATATAGAGGACAGCTATAGTTTTGCATATTAACAACAATGACATTGATAATGGTGATGCTGACAAAGTTGAGAGCTCTTACCTATTTAGGGCTAAGTAAGTTTTGGAAACTTTACATGGATTAGTCACTTTTTTTCTTAGAACAAACTCATATAAAGTGAGTGCTCTTACTGTCATCATTGTATAGTTAGGAAAGTTGAAGCGTAGTGTCAAAGAAACTTGATTCAGGTCATGGAGGAGCTGAAAGCAAACTCATAAAGTTGGTTCCGCATTACAAAATGTTAAGACAGGGTGCAGAATATTTAAATAATATGATGCTCTTGAATCAAACTTTCTCTTTGAGGGTCAATTCTTATTTTTCCAGTGTGAAATAACAGATACCCTTAAAACTTTTAAACATTATAGGTGGCCAAGCTCACCTCAACAGTTTCAAATTCAATAAATTAATCCGTGGTACAGCTTGGTTTCTATAGTTTTAACATTTTTACAGTTAATTCTGATGAAAACTTCCAGAGTTAAGAAACTTGATACATACATTCTTTGTTTAGCCTTAAGTGTTGTGGTAAGTAATAGACATGCCATAACACAAACAAAATAACTATATTGTATTTGCCACCCATCATTAGTCCACAGAAAGATAAATTATAGTTGTATGATCTGAGACAAATATTTTTAATGTTTTTTATATATATTATGATAAATCTTAATGTGTGGGGAATATATAGTTTTTCAATATTAGAATTTTCTAATTATATATCTTTGTAGTAAATAAAAAGTAACCTTTTCCTTAAAAAGGAGGTCAGATTGAATACAAAGCAAAGCAAATACAATACTGGAAGAAAATCATACTTTACTATGAGGTTTATTATAGGTAGCAAAAGGAGAAAAGCAAATACATATTGTCCCCCAAAATAAATGAATAGCCAAATTTTGCATAATCAGAGCCTATTGAGTAACTTAATATTTTAACTCCAGGATCAATAACCATTTAATACCAGCAAAAGCCATGAGCAGTTTTTGTAGAAGATATTATTAAAGATTGTCAAGGATGAAAATTTTAAATTCAGTGTTGAACTCTTCCTGAATATGCTGTGATAGACTGATAAAAATGTCAGTATGGAAAAGAGTAATATTTATTTGTTGTTTGAGCTCTTAACTTTTTATTGTGGTTGTAACAGATGTTTACACATATTAAAATCTCATTGGACACTTACAAGTATGATATTTTCTAGTAATGTATTTACCTTATTTTTGATCTGAACTCCTTTTTAGACAGAAAGTTAATTTTTATATTCCACAAAGATGCATAGTTAGAAAATTATAATATTTTAAAAAGTATATTCCTTGAATTAAAAAGTAATTTTTCTTAAGCGAACGTTTTCCAAAGTAGCAGCTTCCAAAGGCAGCTTAGTGCCATCTAGTGGCAAAACTAGTTAACAGATTTTTCCTCCTGATAAAAGTTCAGTAGAGTGCAGGCCATAAATCTACACCATCCCTAAAATTCATAGGTATGAATTTTAGAATGTATGGTGATTTCGTATAATAATGAGGCAAGCATATGATAATTCCACCAAAATTAAAGTTTCACATTCAATAACGACTAAGTAATGAGGAATTATGTGTATCCAAGACATAGACAAGTGAAAGATACAAGAAAGAAGCTTTAAAAGGATAAATAAGACCTCAGAAGGGAAAGTTACAACCAGTTTTTTAAAAATACTAGATCAAAGTGCATTTTCAGTGTCAGGGTGTGTTAAGATTATGAATAACTATTTAGAATAAAAGGAATATTTGTTTCTCTGTTTTCTTGTAGGAAAAACTAGGTAATAATTGAATAAAATTCAGAATATTATATTTAAGCTAGAGAAGAAGAGAGGTTACTAAGAAAACTACTCAATAATCATAGGACTTTATAAAAGACTATATTATTTCTCTCACCGTAGATCTTCAATAATACACGATTAAAAACTGACTCTCTAGAAATGTCTGTGAACTGTCTTTCCCTGAGGGAGATGGAGTGGACTTCATGAAATTAACATTAAGTTTCCTTTCAGGCTTCAATTGTATTAAAAGCCAAGTAGACTCCCTCAGAATTCATCTTTTTGGTTTTGGGATAATATGTCTGTTTGACCCAACTGAAATTCTGCCTTTTGTTAGTCCTTTTTCTGAGACTCCAATTAACTTTATGAAATTTCCCTTCAGGGAAAAAAATCTAGGCAAAATGATTAATTTAGCTAACAATACTGTGATATAAAAATATCGGTAGGAGCTTTTTCTGACCTATTCCAGGGACTCTGCCAACTCAAATGCTGGGATGATAAAAGAGTTCTTCATAGCCCAGGAGATAAGGAAAAAATCCATCGCATCAGACCCAATTGCTCTGAGAGGAAGTCAAAAGAATCCAAAATAGCCTTAATGTCAAAAAATGCCATACTTTCTCCTAGATAGTCATATTGGAAAGGATACATAAGACTGAATTTTTCAGTGATGTAATTTTCTCAACCTGATGAGGAAAGCTTTTCTATGGTCAAAATGAGTTATCAGAAAGACAGTGCCACTTTTTCTCAGCCACTAAGAGCAAAACGAAACAATGTGATTTTAAGAAACACAGAGCTGTGAATGAGAACAGACACAAAGCTGCTCTGGCTCCCAATCTTAGCCATCATGAGTTTTCTTGGTTTGCTTATGAAACACAGAAACAGCTGTGATTTCCTTCCTTGTCTATATATTACTTAAAACATTCTCTTCTCTCCAGTTAAGTGCTTTGATCTTTTAATATCTCTAATTCAACATGATCACAAAACATGAAGAAAGAAAGAAATGAATGGAACTGTGGTCATTTTATCCATATACATTGAAATTATTTTTCATTTTCTCATTTATGATACCAAGGATTTAACAATTTTTAAGAAGTCATTTTTACATGGACTATCATTGTATTGTACATCACAATTTAGGAATAAAAGTGAATTACATGTTCACTCAACATACTTTTCCTGGAAGACCATAAAATTAATGTGTGTATAATTAAATCATGACTACTAACTCTTTGCAAAGAAAGATATCAGTTTCAGTGAGTTCTAGGCCTCCACACAGAAATATATACATATGTACCCACACGAATACACACGCACACACACAGAAGCACACATATGGTCTGACACATACATGCAGTCTTGTGCACATATAACCATGCGTGTACATCTAGACACACATTTGCTTTCATATTCCTTTCTTCATTGTGACTTGAAATTTGAAAGCCTCAATATCAAGTTTATAATAATACTAATCATAATGATATATATTATTATTGCAATCAGTCATTTACCAAGAAGCAGTTTTCACCATATAGCCCATGGTCCAAATCTGATGGATTAAAATATAATAAAGTTAAAAAATACAGTTTATGTTCACTTTAAATAAGGTGAATTATTAAATTCTAGGAAACAGAAATTCCATGTCATTGATAATTATGTATTTATCATAATTCTATTACATATCCTCTATGTTTCAATGATTGATGATAATTTTGATTTCATCATTTGAAATCAATCATTACTTTTCAGAAATATCGCCATTTGGCTTAACAACTAATTACCCTCCCTTCATGCCACTCATATATATTTTTCCATGTTCTAAGTTTTTCTCCTTTCCTCTAATTTCAACTTTATCTGCCTACTCTTGACTAATTAATCTTTTCTTTTCTACGATCTACTTATTACAAATCAGGCCTTAACTCATTAGTTTCTTATTTAGGTGGCAATGTGAACCAGCTGTGATTACAATTTGCAGGGATTAATCAATTCAGTTTATGTATATTTTTGGTTCTTTACGGTACTTTTTAAAAAAGTCAAATATTTACCTTATCCAGAAAGTCATTGACATCGACTACTCTGAAAAAATTTTTAGAGTGATTCACAGGTCAGAAACCTTAACTTTAGTTTAACATGTTTAAATAAGGATGCAAACCTACTGAATGTGTATTTCTTTTACATATTTTCTGAGGAATTGACTGAGGATTCACTGAGGTATCAATACCACCCTGAAAGCCGTAAGACTACATTTTCTGAAAAGTAGTTCTCTTTAGGGAATACTTTCTTTCTGAATACCTGGGGCAACTTCCACTCTGGCTGAGTTCTAAAAGAGCATGTTTAATCATTCCTCACCCTATAACTACAACTTCTTTGTATTTCAGTTCTTTCAATCAATTTCCAAACATATTTGTACATGAATTGCATCAGAATGTCTGTCCTTAGACTCTTCTACTTGTGGTTTACCTATTGGCTCCCTCTATGCTTCATGCCTTTCCTCTCATGATTAGAATCCAAATTTTATCTAATGGCCACAGCCACCCTTCACCAGCATTCTTTATATCTATGTGCCATTGAGCTCCTTTCTCACCAGCCTGGCAAAAGCCACAACTGTGTATCAGCCCACTTCTTGGCCTTTACACCTGCACATCCATACCAGTTCACGTCTATACTAACGTCATGCCAGCCAGCTTAACTTGGCCCCGAATGTGGACAGACAAGCCTTTCTATCATAGCTGCATGGGAACTCTACATAGGTTGCTACTTAGTCAGAAATCTTGGCTCCTTCATCTCTCTGCTTTATCATTAGAGGACCCCCTAACAACATGAATAATTAAAAGTCATCACACCAAAGTGCTACCCACCCCCTCCATCGGGTCTATTCACTTGCATCTGCACTTTTATTTTTCACTCTCTGTTAAAATGGTACTACTTTTCACTGAGCTTCTCCATCCACTTTTTCATTGGGTTACATCTACTCCAGACCTCTTAGGACCAGGAGCTTTTGGTTATACACTCTCATCCTTATATGTTTAATTCCACCTATATGAAGGCTTCCTATAGAGATGCTGATTCCAGAGTCAGGCAGACCCGGAGTTCTTCACTAGTATTAAGATTAAGCAGGTGAGGCAAGATCCTGCTCTCTAAACCTCAGTTTTTTTGCCTGTACAATGGGAATACTAATAGCACATACCTTACATGATTTGGGTGACTGAATAATAGTAAAGGAAAATTTTAGCATGAAGACTTTTGACAAAAGTTTTGCTATTGCTACATTTTCCAGCAGGATCCAAGGACACCTATTCATTGGGAGTATGGGAGGGCAGCAGTTTTTCTTAAACTCAAGGCCTTCATTTTGTATTCTTGTCTGATTTCACTCTAATTTACCATGAAACAACTTAAAACAAATGTACTCTTCACCTCTAACCCCTTTTCCAACCTCCTCTTTCTGACTTTGACATTCACCACTCTACTGTAATCTTCCTAAAATTCATAACTTCAGCTCCACGTTTAAAGCCTCTTATCTCAGTTGCTCTCTTGGCAAGAGAGCATGTTGTATATGCCCTCCTTACTCAGCTCCTCTCTTTTCTTGGCTCTCTTGGACCCGACTCCAAATAGAATGTCCTGCACTTGGCAGGCACAACACAGGGCACATGATAGCCACAAATAAATATTTGTTTAATGACTTAATTAACACATAAACAAGAGTTCCCGTGTCACATTTGCCATTGATGTTTGCAGGGTTTTCAATCCTCTTGATAATGTTAACTTCCCTGAAGAAATAGCTGGAGTCCTAAATTCCTTCTAAGGTGGTTCGGTTCATACTATGTTCCCGTGAAAAGGCTAAAAGCACATTAGTTTCTTAAGAACAGTTTATATTAAAGATGTCCTAGAAACAGAAGGAAGCTTTTAGGTTTACATTATGTAGCTTTCGGAGATATTGCACTTGGTCAGCAGTAGGAAAAGCAATGGTGAGGCACATTTCCATGAAGGCTCAAATTACACTATTTTGCAAAGTTTAAAATCTGTCCATCATTATCCATAAATTGCAGCTATACGTTATAATTATTTAATCTACATTTCTTGTTAAACATCTAAATTATGTCACTTTGCCAATTATAGGAATTATGTGATTAGGTATAATTACTCTAAATAGCTGAACACAATTAAAACATCTTACAGGCAGGAAGTGTCATATATAGCATGTTAATTTTTTTTTTCCTCTTGATTCACTGTCCTTGGTATCTATCACAAGGAGATAGAGACTGACTCAGTTTGAATGGAATCAGGAAATTTCAAGCTTTCAAGTGACCTTTGGCTCAGGGGCCACCTACAACAATTCCTTTTCTGATATTAATCTCATTTTCAGACAATTTCTGCATTTAGAGTTTCCTGAAGCTTATCACCAGTAATATAAACTGCAGTGATGCTGACTCTGATAGTTTTTACTGCTTGAGGCTTCAACGGATCTAAGCAAGACTGAACTAGAAGAGTATATTCGGATTTCTCTGTTTAGAAGATTTCCCCCCAGTTTACCAGACTACTGTCTACCCATCATTTGCTATAACATATGATTTCAGACAGTCATTCAGCCTTTTAACCACTTGGTTTTTCCCTCTGTAAAACGCGGATGATGATAATAAACACTAAATGTGGATACTAATAGTATCTCCCTATTATCAGTTTGAACACATACTAAGTACGTATTACTTCTGAGTTCTCAGATTAAATATTGCATCTTCAGAGGCCCTGATCAGCATTTTCACTTTTCTCAGAATTTGTCATTATTATGAATTTCTTAGCTTAATATCATTTTTCTTTATTATGCCATACATTTCCTGACGGTAGACAGGGATTGTGCTTATTTTGTGCCTAGTATACCGCCTGGCACGCAGAGAACACTGAATGAATGAATGATGAATACTAGGTGGGTTTTTTGTTTGTTGGTTTGTGTTTTGAGGCAGAGTCTTGCTCTGTCGCCCAGGCTGGAAAGCAGTGTCGCAACTTCTGCCTCCTGTGTTCAAGTGAATCTGGTGCCTCATCCTCCCAAACAGCTGAGGCTGCAGGTGCGTCCACCATGCCTGGCCAATTTTATTAGAGATGGGTTTTCATTATGTTGGCCAGGTTGGTCTCAAACAACTGGCCTCAAATGATCCACCCACCTCGGCCTCTGAAAGTGCTGGGATTACAGGCGGGATCTACTGCATCAAGCCTCCTTTGCCTTTCTTTTGCCACAACTGGACAGTAGTTTTTACAGTTGCCGATAAATTCATTCATGCTAAAGTCCTGGAAACCCTTTGTTTAGATCTGTATGGAAAAGAATTTTCTAAAAATAACTACAAACGATCATGCAACTGATCGATGCTATTACTACCATCTGCACATTAAAAGAGAGTACACTGCCTGCAATTCATGGAAGCAGACACTCAGTGGGCTCAGGGAGTAGCCCACGGGGTGATGAGGAAGTTTTCTGGAAGCTCAGAGCTCCTGCAAAACAACCTCCTAAAATTCTGCCAGGTGTGAGGCTATTATACCTGAGAACCAGACTTGCCCTAACCACAGGAACTTGTTCTGTTGCTGCAAACATCCATTTCACGTTCTTCCCTCGGGCACCTTCTTCAGCTTGTCTCACCCTGCTGCTGCTCCTTCCTCCCCCACATTCTGCTGCGGTTTTGGAGTGTAGTTTAAACTACCTGCTCTGACGATGGCTCCTTGAATCCACTTGCACCGTTTTTGCTCTTCTGTCTCTCAGAAAGAAATTAAATACATGCGGGACCTGCTTTTAGGTGCTTAAATACCCCCAACAGACCAAAATCTGAATTAGTTTTTTTTTTTCACACGATGAAAGAGTTTTTCAATAAAATTTACAGCAGCAATTCTTTAAGTAACACCTGCTTATTAGTGCATTTTAAATCTGATCTGATAATAAATGTTTAAGGTATGTGCAAATTTGCAAAGAACACTTATTGTGCATAACAGGTACCTTCAAATGTCCTGTGAATTCACATGATAGCATTCACACAAATGGGCTTTTATAGCTTACGGGGAAATCTAAATAGTGGAAAACAAATTAGAAAATCTTGTTTTGTCTATACATCATCAAAATGAACAGTCTTAAACCAATAGGACTGGTTAATTTTAGGACAGAGAGAGCCACAAAACTCAATCCAGGGAGATACTTTTTCCTTCTTCCTGCTTTAAAATTCAGCAAGCTGTAGACAATCTACTAATCACATAGAAATCTAAATCCCTCCTGTGGAAAAAATAAACATGGGTACAACCCAAATAAGTTCCATGTGTAAAATCCCTTTGGCTAATTTACACAAGCAGCTTCCCTTACACATTTGGGGAAAAGTCAGCTATAAAAGTGGCGGCTTCTCCTTCCTAACTACTCTTGTTCTAACCTTATGTAATTCTCATGAAGGCAGCTTAAATAATCATCCTTCATTTTGATTTTATCAAGCGCAATGAGAACACGCCCGTTTTCTATTCGCTACATAGTTCTGCCATCTGTGGGTAAGAGAGCAAACTTCTCTTATTGCGCTGTTAGATTTTGTTGAATTAATATATGTACAGTTTCATGATCCCTTTACTTCTTCCAAATTTTAAAGAGGTTTCTTTTTTTATTATAGAATTAGATCAGAATGGACAGATTTCTGATCTAACATTATGCCATTGCAGAGATGAAAGATCATCGTAATAAGAAGAAAGTATGTTACTTACTGTCATTAAGTGTGTTCAAGTAAAACTGATAACTTCAAAAATAATAATCTAATAAATTTGCATTTCTAAAACTTTTGAAAGTAGCTGCTAAACTTGAAAGTCTGACAAAAATATAAGGTAAAGATATAAGAAAAACATTTTAAGACCTGATAGAAATAAGAGATAACCCTGCTAGGCTTAATATTTTGAACACAGAAGTGTATATTCTGTATTTTCCATATTTACTTTTTTTTTTTTTTGAAGAAAAGGAAAAGAACTTTATAAAACCTGATGTTTGGTAGTTTCTTTGGACAGGGCGTGGTGGTTCATGCCTGTAATCCCAGCACTTTGGGAGGTTGAGGAGGGTGAATCATTTGTTCCCAGGAGTTTGAGACCAGCCTGGGCAACAAGGTGAAACCTCGTGTCTACCAAAAATACACACGCACACACACACACACACACAGAGCCAGGAGTGGGTGTGTATGCCTGTTCTCCCAGCTACTAGGGAGGCTGAGGTGGGAGAATGACTTGAGCCTGCGAGGCAGAGGCTACAGTGAGCCGAGATGGCATCACTGCACTCCAGCTTGGTCCACAGACTGAGAACATGTCTCAAGGACAAAAAGTTTATTTGAAAAACAACTTTATCATAGTATCCTTCATATGTAGTCTCTGTCTTCACAAAACCCTATGCATGGATAAGACAATTATTATACAAAATCCATGTGTTTCTGATATACAAAGAGAAACTCAGTAGACTGAATGACCAGCGCATGGTCATACATCCACAACATGGGAACCCTAGGATTCGCAATTACGTCTTGTACCCTCCTGATTCCTTTTCAACTTCTCAATTTCTTCAAGAGGGTGTTATGATGTATATTCAATAGAAATATATATATATATATATATATATATATATATATATTCACACGCATATATATATATATTCACATGCATATATATATACATATATATATATATGAAATTTTACTAAGTTCTGGGCTACATGTGCAGAATGTGCAGGTTTGTTACACGGGTATACCTGTATCATGGTGGTTTGCTGCACCTTCTACCCTGTCATCTAGGTTTTAAGCCCCACAGGCATTGGATATTTGTCATAATGCTCTCCCTTCCCTTGCCCCACACCACCCAACTGACGTCAGTGTGTGATGCTCCTCTCCCTGTGTTCATGTGTACTCATTGTTCAACTCCCACTTATGAGTGAGAACATGCGGTGTTTGGTTTTCTGTTCCTGTGTTAGTTTGCTGAGAATGACGTTTTTCAGCTTCATCCATGTCCCTGCGAAGGACATGAAGTCATTCTTTTCTTATGGCTGCATAGTGTTTCATGGTGTATATGTGCCACATTTTCTTTATCTAGTCTATCAGTGATAGGCATTTGGGCTGGTTCCAAGTCATTGCTGTTGTAAATAGTGTGGCAATAAATGTACATGTGCATATGTCTTTATAGTAGAATAATTTATAATTCTTTGGGTATATACCTAGTAATGGGATTGCTGGGTCAAATGGTATTTCTGGTTCTAGATCCTCGAGGAATCACCACACTGTCTTCCACAATGATTGAACTAGAAATTAATATTTAATCAACTTGCAAGATATAGCTTCTGGAAACATATTTGAATATCTATTTCCTGAAGATAGAATTTGAAGTTTCAAATAAAAATAAGCTAATGAACCCTTTAGAAAATTTAGAGACAGGTAAAAGAAATGAAGATGATGTGTAGTTATATTCCATTTATGTAGTAGATGGAAAGTGATGCACAAGAGAAACAGAAGACAAGGCAAGCCAGGTTATTCAGGGAAAATATAAAACAGGCTAAGAAAATTTTAAATTTATGTAAAGGCACAGAATACAAAAATGCACATGCAAACATACAGATATATTGATTCTTGAAGGAATATGAAGTGCAGAGGGTAATATGTAATCATTGAGGAAGAAGAAAGTTTGTGAGAACAAAAGAATGTATTTTGAGACTGCTGTGGACTGAATGTTGGTGTCCCCTCTGAATTTGTGCAGTGAAGCCCTAATCTCCAAGGAGACTCTATTTGGAGATGTGGCTCCTAAGGAAGGAATTAAGGTTAAATGGATTTGTAAAGGAAGGGACCTGATCTAATAGGATTAATGTTCTAGTGTAGTGGTTCCCAACCTTTTTGGCACCAAGGACCGGTTTCTTGGAAGACAATATTTCTACTGACTTGTGGGGGATGGTTTCTGGATGAAATTCTTCCATCTCAGATCACCAGGCATTAGATTCTCATAAGGAGCACACAACCTAGATCCCTCTCATGTACAGTTCACAACAGGGTTTGTGCTCCTCTGAGAATCTAGTGTTCCAGCGGATCTGACAGGAGGTGGAGCTCAGTGGGTAATGCTGGTTCACCTGCCACTTCCCTCCTGCTGGGCAGCCTGGCTCTTAATAGGCCATGGATTGATACCAGTCCACAGCCAGGAGGTTGGGGGACCTCTGTTCTAGCATTCTTATAAGGAGAGACACCGGAGTCCTGGCTTGAATGCGCTCATGTGCTCTATCTCTTTTGCTCTCTGCCTTCCCCCTTACCCCTCACACAAACACATAGACACACAAAAGGAGTCATGTGAGCACACAGTCAGAAGGTGAGAAGCTGGCCATCCACAAGCCAGGAAGAAAGCTCTCTTTCACCAAAAACTGAATTTACCAGCATCTTGATTTTGGACTCTCCAGTTTCCACAACTGTGAAAAAATACCTTTTAAAAAAATTGAGTACAATTATGTGTTAGTGTAGCATATAACATATGAAACATAGTGTATAGGAGAATTGTATACTAAAATATACATGGTACATTTGCATTTATAAAAATAGTATGTTTTTCTTTTACATTCATTCATTCATTCATTCATTCATTCATTGAGATAGGGTTTTACCATGTTGCCCAGGCTGGTCTTGAACTTCTGACTTCAGGTGATCCACCCACCTTGGCCTCCAAAAGTGCTGGGATTATAGGTGTGAGCCACCATGCCCGGCCTTCCTTTTATCTTCTTTTACCTTTTTTAAATTTTAGATTCGGGGGGTACATGTACAGGTTTGTTACATGGGTTTATCAGGGAGTGCTGGGGTTTGGGCTTCGGTTGAACCCATCACATAAATAGTGAACCAGAACACACATTTCTGTTTGGTTATGAATTATTTATTATTTAAATGACCCAATCTGTGGTATTTTGTTGTAGCAGCCAGAGTAGATAGAGGTTGCAGTTGTATGTAATACTAAGCTTTAGGTTTTCTTAAAAGGCAAGTTCTAATATTTTTATTAATAAAGTCTCTTCAATATTTGTAACTACCAAGAAGCAAAGCTAGGGATGTCGACTTAAACGTGTTTCATGCTTAAAGTATCTGCTTCATTGTTAATATGTAAAACATTTTTTTCTTATGTGTAATCTAGGCGTCTCTTGGTGTGTGTGTGGGGGTTCTCGTCTATCCATTCTTCCTTCATTTTGTCTTTTTTCTGACCCAGAATGTATGCAACAGATGAAATAATATATTTGGATCTCTTGTATAAGACTTGAAAGACTGCCTTATTAATTCTGAACAGCTTAAATAAAATGGGAATAACACTTCACAAATGTTTCTCTATTATCATACCTAGCAAGCATGGCTAATCAACAAGCTGTGTTCTGCAGATACACACAGAAAAGCTGAAATTCTGCAGAAAAAAATAAATTTTTGACTACTGAGCCACTGAAACTCTGCCATTTCCATAAAATTATGGCATTGTATCTGATCTTTAGTATTTGTAATAGGCTAGGCTTCACCTTATTTGACAAAGATTCTCTGAAATGAATTTATTGTGTGCAATTTATTCCAGACCATGAATGAATTAACTTACCTTTGAGCCTTTCTTGAATATGAAGCCAAAAGGGAACATAGCCATGTAAGGATCTTTAGTTCAATAAAAGCTCCCAAATGCAAAATCAGCATTCTGGGTCACTATGTGGATTTAAAACATCCCTTGGGGACCTTCAGATCTATAAAGAAATCAACTGATTACTCTTATCCATTTACGCTATTTTCCCTCATGCATCTGGGGTTTTAATTGACTTCTTATCTCATATTGACTATTTAATAGGACCATCATTGTTATTTTTAATTTAGTAATTATAAGATTCTATTAAAATTAAGTTTCAGTTAACTCTGTCAGAACTGTATAGAACAGTGATGGGAATGCAAAAGGCATTTTAAAAAGTGGAACAAAAGATAAAGCATCAGTATGGAATGTCTTAAGAGTAAAATTTGGAGTCCCTTCCTTTAGTGTATAGAGGCTGGTGTTTCAGCTGAATTTATCAGCTAATTCCTATAACAGTTTCAGATATATTAGTCTCTTGTGAAATATGTAAATGACTATTTTGTTCAAATTCTGAAAATAATTTCATCAGACACCTGGATAGAAAATATAATAAATATCCTTAGAACTCAGACATTCTTTCACATCAATATGTTTTAAAATAGAATGATAGGTAAATGGTTTAAAATACAGACTATAACTCTCCTTTAGAAAGAGGAAATCTCCCCTCAAGCTGCTTAATGACATTGACCAATGAACATAAGTGATTAATTCTTAAAAATAAGAAAAACTGATATTTGGGTTTTATTTTATTTTTTTGGAGAGGGCAATCATTAAAACACAAACTTTGGTCTAATTTGATATTATTTTTGAACCATAAGATATGTGCATATTTTAAATGGCCATGCTTTAAAAAGATTATTGTCATATAATCTGGCATTTACTATACAAGCATTGGCCACATGTAAAATACTGTAATGGTTATGCTATTTAGTTTCAGTACTTAGTCTTTTGCAGAAATGCTGCATTTCAAAATCAAGGTTGTTTCATTTTCACCACTTAAAAAAATTTGATATTCTAGAAGTTATTTTCCCTTGACTCTAAGTTGGAATAATAGTTGGGCATGTATTCCATTTTTTCTTATTCACGTTAACTAAATTAATACAATTGGAGGTCAGCTTTAGGCAATGGACTTTAGTATATGTGTTTTTCTTCTTACTGAATATACTTGTATTAAGTATTCTCAATAAAATTTTGCATTTGTCCATTCTTTCATTTACTTATTCAACATTTGCTTATTCAGTGCCAGCTATGTACAAAACATGGCTCTAAATTATCACAGGAAGACAAAGTTTGTGTCTTCAAATTTACTAAGAAAAATCAGATCGTCAACAATTACCCACATTATAAAGGAGGGTGAATCAAATGACTTAATTGGATTTGAATCTAGAGAGACATGGGAAAGATGCCTCTTATTTGGAGAGTTATAAGAAACCTCATGGTGTTCTATGGATTGTGAAGACAATACAGATTGGCAAATCAATAGTTAGATGAGAACAAGACAGACAGTTGGGAAGAGGAAGACGGGCAAACAAGTGGTGCTAGAAAGACCAAGTCTGCTATGGAATGGGCTCCAAAAAATGACCAGCAGCCCGAGGGGATGGATGGAAATTTATACTTCTTAATGTCTGATGGGATTCTTACTATTCATTAGACAGAAGAGTGGACATGCAGGCTAGTTCCAGAGCAATGGCAAAGGCCCAGTAAGGAAAATATCTATGCATTAGTTCTAATGCTCAGAGTTGAAACAGTCACCAGCAAGTGGCCCTGAAGATAATTATATACTCTATTTACTGCAGATAAATTTTATGCTTCTCAGGACCCCAGCCAAGATTGCATCTCAAATGGTGGCTAGGAAAGAAGTTTCCAAGGGGACCTTACTCAAGTGTACTGGAAATATCCCCGGAGGAGATGAGAAAACCAGTATCTGTAGATGGGTCAGTGGAATAGCAATGGTCTCAGTCCTCACTATGTTAACAAGGTTAAGATTTTGAAGAGTGGGAAAGAAGAGCCGGGAGAATTAAGTAAATTGCTTAATACATGCAATCAGAAAATGATATAATTAGATCTTAAACCTGTTTTGGGAAACAAAAGGTTTGAGTTTAAAGTCTAGTTCTATCATATCCTAGTTGTGTGACATTGAGCAATGAACCTAGACCAGGTTTGGGCTGAGCACCGTGAACATGCCCAGAAGTGAGAGGCCAGGTGATGTCTGTAGATTTGAAGAATTCTCATTGCTGTGGTAGTCAGGATCTGCACTGTACATCATTTCATACCCATGTAACCTGACTAAGCTTAGATAACTGAAATGTGCTATTTGAATACATTGCTGTACTAGCTACAATATTTTAAAAAACCTCTTAATTTTTGAGTTTCCACAATTCATTTTTGACCTATTCAACCCATTTTAAATCATGTAAAAATTACATATGCCTTATTTCCCCAAACTCTTCACATATGACACTAGTCATATCTTGTTACTAATGAAGGGTCAGCTAGAGGCTAGCATTATGAATAGACACCTACAATGCTTGTTTTTAGAAGTCTTTGTCCTTTACGATATTTATGTTTTATGACTAATTCTAATTCCATAATTTAAATATACTCATCTCTTCCATGTTAGAATGAAAATCCATCATGAGTAGTGATATGGTTTGGCTGTGTCTCCGCCCAAATTGTTCCCGTAATTCCGATGTATTGTGGGAGGGAACAGGTGAGAGGTAATTGAATCATGGGGGCAGGTCTTTCCTGCTGTTCTCCTGATAGTGAATAAGTCTCAGGAGATTTGATGCTTGTGTAAAGGGGAGTTCCCTTGCACATGCTTTCTTGCCTGCCACCATGTAAGAGGTACCTTTGCTCATCATTCACTGTCCACCACAATTGTAAGACCTCCCCAGCCATGTAGCACTGAGAGTCAATTAACTGTTTTTCCTTTATAAGTTACCAAGTCTTAGGTATATCTTTATTGGCAGCACGAGAACAGCCTAATATAGGTAGTATTTTAAAGGTACTGAAAAAGAGTTTGATAGTCCTTTTCAAACGTATCTTTGAGGGGAGCACTAGTTAGGAAGGAATGAGTAAAGAGATTGTCTCCAAGGAAACCAAGATAAGAACAAGAGGTAAGGTTTCTTCTCCTACAACTTCAGCCTTCACTTACATAATAGTAGAAACACATACAAGAAACCACAGCACTGTTTAGGGGAAATAAAAATATACAATTAGATAATTAAGCAAATATATAGCAGAGCTCTAAAACAGTAAAGTAATTAAAAAGGCAACCTGCTGAGGAAGGTGAGTTTTTCAAGCCACTGAGAAACCTGACACCTGCTTATTGTATTTGTGGTCTTTAAAGAAATACATTCTTTTCATCTTTATATGGTGACCCCCATAATTTAATAAAAAAAGAAAAAAACACACACAACTCTTTTAAATAAATGTTATGTCATATTTAAAGATGTTATTTAATCTGTTGCCAGAGTATTAAAAAGTCCATTATTCTGACACCTAAAGTGTTCTGGCATAAATTTAAAATTTAACAGTATTTCTCCAAATTCTTCTTGACAGACTATTACACTTTACAAATAACACAATCCTGCCAAATATCTTTAAGGAAACAGCAAGGGGACTTAAATGTTCTACTACTACAATTATTTGAATACAAAATGATTTTTAGTAGTAGTTGTAGATCTAATTGAGCGATGAACAGAAAAACCATTTCAGAACCACTTTCCATTAGCAGAATTGCGATTCCTTTGTTTTAAAAATTACCTTCCACGTTATTTCTAATTAATTTATTCGACGTAGTTTTTGCCTAATATTTATGTTTATCCTCTTCATTATACCCAGTGCCATATGTTACTGTGACCGCAGTTTCACTTGGTAATTTATCAGAGTTTGCACTAATGGAGAAAGGTGGCCATTAGGGACAGCCAAGAAGGGTTCCTGTGTATCTCTCTAGCTAGAGCCTAACTGCTTGTATTTTGTGCATTCCAGTCATCCTTTACTCCCCACTTAATTTCATATATGAGTGATATGGTCTTGCTAGCACATCAGAGAAGATAAATCTAAAATATTTTGAATGTTTACAACTTGATAATACAAATATGTACACAAAGGGCTTGACTATCTTAATGAAGCAGATTAGCAGAGTTTACATAACAAAGGTAACACACTGATTAACTGGAATGGCAGTCCTCATGTTCTTGCTGTGGAAAGTCCCTCAACACCCCTCCAGCCTCGGCCCCCACCACTGTCCCTTTTTATCCTCCGATACATAGACTCAGCAGTTTTATTACAGAGAAAGCAAATAATTGATGTTCTTTTAAGTTATGCATTTGTTTAAGGCAAATACTAAACCTCTCTGTGTGTCTGTCTCTCACTGTCTCTCTCTCTCTCTCTCTCTCTCTCTCTCTGTCCTCCCTCCCCAACCCCCAACCCCCACACCCCAACAGTGCTCTGAACACTTTAGGCCTTAACCAGGTCTTGTGTAGTAACCATTCAGAAGTGAGTAACTAGTCTGGGAAACTCAGATGCTGCCAGCCTCCTCCATGGACCTGTCTGCCTGTGCCCCATGCTGCAATGCCCCCAGCATGTTTGCCTTCCTGGCAGCACTTTCTATTCAGCATTCTCCCCACCCCGTCAACACTTACTGCTGGTATGCTTTAATCCCTCAGAGTGTCGTCCTTGCTCATCCTTTCCATAAATTCATATGATAGGATGTAAAAATCCATGACTGCTACATATAGATAAACTATTTTTATCTTTGCAAGAGTTTACTAAATTTTATTCTCAAACATGGATAAATAAATTAGTTCATTTAGTTCTTCCAATCTTTTTATCTGTAGAATTACGTTATTTCTTGAAACTAAGTATAAGCTCCCATGGGAGGGTGCTTTTATTATTTCCCTACTTTTTTATTGCATACATTAAGCTTTATATGTTCATGCCTTTACACCTTATATGCTCAGAAGAGAAGCAAACTTTTTCCAAGAAACAGCTATTGGTAATAGACTTTTGCATCTCCTAATCATATAGCATGATACGTTGGTGTATAACAACAAAAAAAGGGCAATGGAGCAGGGAAAGTCCTCAGCATCAGTTTCAGCTCTGCCTCTTCCTTGTAACCCTGAACAAGCAAATTGCCCTTGAGCTTCACTTTCCTTATCTGCAAAGTGAGTTTAATAGTGCCTTCACTAACTAATGGTGAGGTCAAATAGTCACAAATGTTTCCCTCTGTGCTCTGAAGACACTATGTTAACATAAGCTGAATTGATATAACAGAATCTCCATAAATCATTTAAGTTTTTGGAGGGTAAGGTTAACTAGTAGAATATTACACATGTACACTACACATGTACCTCTAAGTCAGCTCTTTACAGATAAGGAAAGTGTGGTCTAAAAGAGTGAAAATGTATTTCAAGACAAGATATTAATGCTTAACTATGGTAGCTCTTGCTCTTGATTACATTTTCATGGTTTCTCAATGAAATAATGTATTCCCATTCTGCCATGTATTCATGGCCAGCAGAACGTAGTTCTTTGCTTCTTTGGGCTTGGTCATGTGTCTTTCTTTTGCCAGTAGGATGTTAGCAAACTTAACATAGGCACAGAATTAAATGTGATTCTCAGTTTTGGTGTGATCGCTATTGCTCTTATAATGCCCACGAGTTCATCATGTCCAGTAGCTACTGTCCCTTCAGGTCAGAACCAGAATGAAAAGATGTAAGTATACCTGATGACTGGTGCCAAACTTAAAGATACGTCAATTGGATTGTATTAATATACCTTAAAACAGAATCTCCATTTACCTTGTAACCTAAAAACCTTAAGACTACACCCGTGTACCTACATAGTAATTCACACTTGTTGAATTGTTCATAATGTGGCTGAAAATAATAGTATGTCTTATAAGGTAATATTGTAAGATAAGGCTATGTTTGTATTCATTTTTATTAAACATCTAGTTCTTTCATAGAAATTAATACCATTTGCACTATATAATGCTAGTGGCTTTTAAAGTATTGCCACCAGGCCACAAAAATCAGCCTCATTTGGATAATTATAGAAATATAAAGTGTTAAACCCTACTCCTGACTCACTGCGACCAGAGCGCCAGGGACAAGTTCTGTGATTTGGTTTTAGCAAGCCCTCAGGGTGATTCTGATGCATGCTAATGTGTAGGAAACCCTGTATTATACAACTATTTATTTAATTATTCATTCACTACAACAAAAAGTTGTGTCCCCATGTTCCAATACAAATCATGGTTGGCACCATAATGCCGCCCCATTTCTCTTAATTTGTCTCCTGCAGATTCCTCATATTATTGTAACTCTCCGAATTTTCTTCATTTCTCAATCTCATTCTATTTCTCCATGCATCACATGATCTCCTTTCATATTTCATTGAGAATAAAAGGGAGTTCCTTTGTCTTCCAGGTTTGTCACTCATATGTTACTTTTACTATAACTATTCTTTATTCTTTTCTTTCAATTACAGGAAAGGATTGTCATTTTTCTTCATAAAACTCTCTTTCCCAAGATTACACAGTTAACTCCTCTATCCAAGTGGCTACTATTTCCTCTTTTCCCTTTGTCTGTTCCTCTCAATTTGCAAATGTGTAAAATTGGGAAAATATGATCAAGCCTGATAACTTTCTGGCTGCCAAGCCATCAGTACCCATTGCTTTAATATTTTACCATTGACTAAAGACTCTTTGCTACATAATGTCTATCCCTATTATACTCTTACAATTTTGAACCACTGAGGTTCCTGGTGAAGATTATGGTCACTTTTAGTTTTCATTTTGCTAACCTTTTCTCAGGTAATTTTAATAATTTTCACGGTCTACCACAGTCTTATATAATCTACAATATTATTTGAAAATATGGTAGATTGGTTCCACTGATGGTCTGTACTAATGACTTCCCTATGGTGTGTCCTATCCAGTGTAGCTGTAACTGCTTCCATCAAGAGGTGAAGTCTTTTCACATCTCTTAAATCTAGGCTGGCCGTGTGGCTCACTCTGGCTAATATAATATGACAGAAGTGACAGTGTGCCAGTTCTGAGTCAAAACCTTAAGAAGCTTTGAACCCTTATGCTTGCTCTCTTGTAATCCTGCCTCTACCATGAGAACAAGACTGTGCTATCCTGAGTGAGAAGTATTAGAGATTATGTGGAACTGAGACTATGATATTACCAGACTGGCCAGCTTTCAGCACAGCCTCCATTTGACTGCAGATATGTGAATGAGCCCAGCTGAATTATGGCAAAATTTGCCTAGACCAGTAGAGAGGGCAAGATGACTCTAGACTTTGGTAAAATAAACAAGGCTGGCACGGTGGCTCATGCCTGTAATCCCAACACTGTGGGAGGCCGAGGCGGGCTGATTATGAGGTCAGGAGATGGAGACCAGCCTGGCCAACATGGTGAAAACCCATCTCCACTAAAAGTACAAAAATTAGCTGAGTGTGGTGGTGCACGCCTGTGATTTCAGCTACTTGGGAGGCTGTGGCGGGAGAATCACTTGAGGCAGGGAGTCAGAGGTTCAGTGAGCCAAGATCATGCCACTGCCTGGTGACAGAATGAAACTCCATCTCAAAGAAAAAAATAAGCAAGAAAAAGAAATGCTTGTTGTAAGCCATAAGTTTTAGTATAATTTGTGATGCAAAAAAAGCTAACTGATACAAAAATGAAACAATTTTCAAAAGCATAATTCTGAGCCATAGTGGTCATTATCACTTTTTCCCTCCCTGTAAACTGTGGCAAGTTATTCCGCATGTATTGAGCTGCCACTTCCTCTGTTTGTTTTGTTTTATAACGTCACCATTAGCTCTAAAGTCTTACCTAAACTCTAGACTAGTGTAATGGAACTGCATTTAGATTGTGGTCAGGGTCCAATAAAAGGGCTTAAAGCAAATTTGCAGTGTCAACATCATCTTTGAAACTTTATTACTTTTCCACCAAAAACGTTCATGGTTTCATAAGTAAAATGCTATATATTAATAGGTAGGTATAAATATATACTTATAGTAATATGCATATAATCAAGAATACATATCCAAGGTATAATTTTGTACATCTTTTCAAATGTATATGTTTGAAATGGAACCTAATATTTTCTCCAAATACTCTGGCTTTCTATATCCCCACAACCATATTTTCTCCTTTTTCATAGTCACTTTCTAATCTTTAATTCATCTCTTATATTTAGATATCTTTAATCTCCAATTCTGCTGTCACCAGTCTAGTCTAACTCTTATCACCTAACACCTGAATTATTACATCTTTCATCAGAGATGAAGATAAAGCATGATCATCAAATCAGATCTTACATTACACTGGAGAAATAGGTAGCACTTTGGATGACACAATCAGGATGCTATACTCCACTCTCTTTTTCTGAACATTGAAAAGTTAGTAATGAATTAAAACTATCAAAAATAAACTTTATCAAGAATATTTTTAAAAAACAGTGAACTTTATTTTTATAAACCTACTGTATAACTTATACTTAAAAATCTAGCAAGAAGAAATAGAGATAGAAATAGTGATAAATGTGTAATGAACAAGAAATCAAAGAGTATATCTAGCTAACATATAGGATTTGTGTAGTGAAGCATTTGGAATATAAATGTTCACAGAAGACAAGATATTCAAGAGCTTTAAATGCTGGGCTAAAGATGGACAACGATTACATTATAACAGATGCTGCTAATTAATTTAAATAATTTTCTTGTGAAATAATTTGATAATATTTTAAGAAGTTGGGATATAAGATGGGATAGAATGTTTCCTAGGCTAGATGCTGCTAAAAATTAAGTTGAAGGTATGATTCCCAATAAGGGTACCTTTTCTAACATTTTCTCTTAGAGATTTGGCCATTGAACTAAATCTCATTACAGCCTCAATTTACATTGAAGTTTTTGGCCAATAACTAGTGTTTATTGATACATGATATCTATTTCCCAGAAGAAATAATACTTTATTTCTGTATTTATCCGCCATTCTCAATTCCTTATAATCAACTTTTAGTTGATTTGGAGCAAAAGTGATGAGGCATGTATTTAGATGGTGGCATTTTCCAGGAGGCCTTCGTACCTTAGCTGTTTTCCTCTTACACAGCATCTGTCTCCTAAGAAACAGAAAAGGGAAACAGCTCTTTGGAGAATTCAAGTAACCTTAGACACCAAGGACAGTTGAAAGAGTTGATGCTAACAAACTATGGAAGATATGATTCATATTGAAAAAGAGGAGTTCTCAATGGGCTGCTGGGGAGAAAAGGAGTTATCTATTAACTATTCAAAGAGGGCTTTCTATTATACAAATCTTTATATGTAGGTTAATTGCCTGCCAAGATTTCCTTTCAAATCAAAGTTAAAGTATGCAAGATCAATGCCATACAAGGAAATGTCATTATTTTTGACTACCTGAAATGCTGCATAGAGATTTTGTACTGATTTTATTCCACTAGGGAGCTGTATTCTTTTATTTTATTGATTATTATTATTGCTATTTTAATCCTGAAAGGTTGATAGTAAAGTGAGAAAAAAAAATTACATAAGATTTACCATGTTTAAACCTGTCAAAATAAATTGTTTGATTAACATTTTCTTTTTCTGATTGAAATACCAGTAAGTGGCTTGGAACAGTTAAAAACAAAGTTCAAAATGGACCTGGAGGTGCCATGTTATTGTGATTCTTAATTTAAGGGTGGTATGCTGCAAACATACAAGGGTGGGTCTCATCTCTTTGCTCCTTTCAGTTTTGCCTTTCTTTAGGAACTGCAATGAAGCCACATTTTTTTGTTGTTCACTTCCTGTGCCAAGCATTCCCCAGAAGGTAATATTTTTGTACTGTTAATCTACGAAAAAAGTAGACATGACAGTTTCCATATCCCTTGCAAAATTCATGTATTCAGTTAACCCATGTCTCACTTGAATTTCATGCCAGTAATTTTCCCTTCTTTCATTTCTTGAGTTTTATTAGATGGATCACCAGTATAGCTGTCTGGGCAGGTCAGTTACCTTTCCCTTTAACTGTGAATAGCTTTAGTTCTTTGTCATTTACAGTAAAAATGCTCAATAATCAACCTTTGTAAAAGATCAGGTAATATACCAAAGTAACAATTTGTGCCATATGCCTTACTTAGTTAGTTGTTTATTTTGATAATTAACTATTGGTTTAGTTTAGAGCTAATTTCACTTTTTTTTCCTAACAGATGGGCTACGTATATCACATATGCTGTGTATCAAAATATCTTGTCCATTTAAAAACAAGCTATTCTGAGCAATAATCTGATGCCAAGAAGAAAATATTGATGGGTTAACTTGACTTTTAATAATATTTCAGTATATTATCATATACTTGTATTATTTTGCTTTTCTTAAAGTTGATACTATATTCTATGACTGGTGAATAGTTTGAATATGTTATTCTTCAGTTTTGTCACATTGTATCTACAAAGCTTAAAATTCTACGTTTTGAATTCTCCATCTGAATAGAAAACACAATTATCAAAATTGCTTTCCACATGTTTTTATCTTAAATTACATAGGAAATATAAGATATATAAAGCCAAATATCAGCAATGATGAAAGCAACATGTAAATAGGCATTTATCTGCTACATGTTATATTATGGAGGACAGGCTAATAAGAATTGGAAAAACTAAGAAATTGAAGGAAGCACATAAACACAAGAAACTCCTATAAGGCAATGAACAGAGAAGTGTTTTAAAATTATTTATTATAAGGTAGATGAGGGTTTATTACCAAATAATATAGTTTAATTTTAAATGCTTTCTTTAAATTTTTACTTAATCCCTTTTAGCAAGTTGAATTATGATAAGTCCTAGATGTTGCACTACAATCTATTTATGTTTAGGTTAAAGGAAGTTAAACATATACACACACAAGCACGCACACATGTTTAAAGGTATGTCTGGTAATACTTATAATTACATGGAGGTAAACATTATAGATTTGTTAAACTAAGAATACTTGATTTCAAAATATTCTACTTTAAGACAAAAACACATAAATCTTAGTCATCACTGAGGAAATCTTGTCAATGACAGGAAAGTTATGCATCTTCTCTTGTTTTCTTACACAGGAAGGATGAAAGAAAAAAACTGCTATCTAAAATTTCACTGATAGAATATTTTCAGTTTGATGATACTGCACAAATCCAATAATGTCTGAAAGTTAAAGTTAGCTGAATTTAAAGTTTCTGAATTTAAGGGTAACCTGAAAAATCTTTCTTGCCTATAGTCATATGTTTACAAAAGTCTGTCTCAAACACGAATGAGAACTATTTTCATTCTTTAGGAATTTTACTATCTGTATTTCTTAAATTTTGATGCATGCAGGTGAGTTTGAAATTTAAAAAATGTAAACCAATGCATGCTATGTCAATATTAGATGGCTTCAGTTATTTGAAGCTTTCTGTTTATATCTAATCCTGAATCCTATGTCTCCTTATGTGCAAATGTTATCACAAATATTTGAAAATTGCTTTTTTAGGACTACAAATTCAAGAAGTTTATGACCATGGCGCCTGGAGCTGAAGAGTATAGCATTTGGTATGTTGGTGAAGATAAACTCTTGCTAAACAGGATTTTTTAAAATAACTCAGTATCATCATTGTAATGTTACACTACTGCACAAAATATCTTCATGCCTTTATGTGTTATCTTTCCACAAGACCAGCTAATCCTAAAGGCGACATAAAGCTTGCTGGATAAAAATGTGGAACATGAGACTTTCATGCAATAATCTGTTGTGACCTTATAACTTCTTGCTAACACTCCTTGGCCGAATGCTAGACTTTTGTAAAAGAAAGAAACTCATTTAGTCTTCATGAAACAGTTGCTATCTGGTAAACATGAAATAAACAAAAATGACTCCACTGGCAGAATTACTCTCAGGGGAAAGAAAGAAAGAAACATTTAATAAAAAAAAAAATACCTTGAAGGAAACAGAAAAACTCAATGGAGATAGTTTCAAGAAATACAACTCTTCAAATGGTATAGGCTATAATAAAAAGTCAACTTTTATACTACAGATAGACAAAGAACAATTTAAATGATATACATTAAAATTATTATCTCGAAAAATATAGAACAGGACAAGATATTAAATTCAATCTGAATTTTTTGCTTTTGATAATTTTGGGAAAATAATGTAAAATTGTGAAGTCATCCTTATATAAATCCTCAGTATAGTAGGAAAAATAGCTCAGTATCAAAATGCTTGGATGCTGCAATATTCTACTAATAGATTTTATCCAAGATTACTTTTTATATGAACTGCCTGAGGGTATTTTAATTAAAAACAGACATAATATATCAGAATATGTGATTTAAACTAAAAAAAATGGGGAAAATACTTAATTTGAACATCAGTTAGAATTCTAGGGAGTTTTATTCATCTACTAATTTATTTATATAAGTTTTTACTTTTATACGAACTCACTGAATATGTAATAGGCAATTTAAAAACAGGGAAGAGGAAGGAAAATATAATTTATAGATATTCTAATAATATTGAGATTGTCCTATTCATGAATGTGAGAAGGAATAACAAATTTGAAATTATGGAGATTTTACCATCAACATATACAGTAAGGTCAAGCAATATCAGGTAATTCATTTTCAATGATACCTGTATTCTTTATCAGTTATTGTGCTATATGCAAGGCAATGCAAGATGCCTAAGAGATGCTTGTTGTTCTCACATTGCAGCTGACAGGGCATTCAAGCAGAGGCCTAACATGGGTGAAAGCGCAGATGCAAGGGAGGGCAGCCCAGCCAGCAGATGGTAAAATGCCCAGGGCAGCCTGACGCATTGGTTATGAGATAAGAAACAATACTTCCGAATAAATGCTGCCTTTACTAAGATGAATAGATGATAATTATGTCACAGAGAATTTTGAAACCAGAAACAGGATTGTGGGCTATGGAGTGCCCAGTCTACAGAATATGAAAGGTAATGCAGTGAGGCATTGAGAAGAAAAAAACAATCCTATCTTATTGTTACTTCACATCAAAAAAAGATCAGAATATTAAGCTTCACGCTTATGTATTACACAGATTTATACACTGACTTCTTAGCCAGGCATATATCAGAATGGTTACTGGTCATATAGCAGAAGGCATGGATCACTGGGGTAGCGTCATAATTTTGAGATGCAGAAGGAATGACAAGTGGGCTTCTCCTTCATCTATTTGCTTTTAGTACTTTGTGAACTATTATAGTTTAGAGGCATCTAGGGAAGAGAATTTGGGATTACCATATTTAGTTTTAACTAAATTAGATCTCATAAAATGGGCATGTGCATGAAAAGATTCTTAGAAAGAAAGTACAGGTGGATGATAATACAAATAATGCCAGTATAATAAATCAGAAAATGACATCGGCAAAAAATTTGTAGCAGTCACTATTATTAGAACTAGACTGAGTCCTTTGTCAACAACATTAAAACATGAAAAACAAATGGTTATATAAGATTTTTAAAAGATTGTATTAAGATTGATATTATTCTTTTGTTTTTTATTGCAATTTAGGTTTTGGGGTACATGTGAAGAACATGCAAGGTTGTTGCATAGGCACACACATGGCAGTGTGATTTGCTGCCTTCCTCCCCATGACCTATATCTGGCATTTAAGACTTCACTTACATGCATAATTTGTATATATGTACACATATATGCATGTTATATATAACATATAAATATATAAAAACATAGTACCTATTAGATATACATGTTTTAAAAATATTAGCTAATGTGAGTAAAATGCCATGACGATTAGCAAGTCTTTATTAAAATGACTTAATTCATGTTGATCATTGTTTTTAAATTCCCAGTTAATTTTTTATACCTGTTATTATGCCCTTCAGTGTAATGATGCAGTCACATATTTTGTAAATAAACAAAAAACAAATATGTAATAAGTACTCAAATTTTAAAAATGTGTAATAAAAGGTAGTAAAAATAGTTGTTCAAGACTCTGTCTAGAAAAATGGAAAGCCATTAGAATAAAAGAACCAAATGTTTAAAACTTTACATTGGCATTATTATTCTGGTTGCATGTGCAGGGAAAAATAGAGTGGGATAATGGCTTTGAGGGATGCTGCCAAATCCAATTCAATGTGACCTGTCATGTGCATGGCCTTATGAGCTCCTTGCAAATAAATGCTACATTCTTTTAAAATTTGTATGCCCAGCAATTCTCACAGGGCTATACACACTATGTGATGTGGACCCATTGGAGCTGCCTGATGCATGTTTGTTAAACTGAATGGAATTTTCACAAACTCATTTCTTTGTTAAGCTATTAAAAGACTATTATCAATGTCATCTTTTGACTGATCTTTATACTGAAACTAAGATCTTCTATGTCTTTTCACAAAATATGATTACTGCACGATACTTGTACTTCCTTATGCTACAATCATCTATGTAACACATTACATATACTTGAAGTCAACTTAGAATGTAAGCGCTATGAAAGGGAAACATTCAACATTTATTCCACTGCCCAAATAAAAAAATGTTTTTGTTCATATAGTTAAAAGTGGATAGAGATAGCCTCATAGATAGAGCCAGGAATTCTAGTGTTTTAGTCTCTCTCTCCTACCTACTATAATCAGCATCTCTGAAAGTGGGTGTGAGCTGGGGGCAGGTAGAGAGGGGAATCGGTCTGTTGGAACATCCTCACTCACAACAAAAGAATTCTATAGTATAATAGAGATTATCTTTCAAGTAGAAAAAATAAAATTAAAAATGATGAATGAATGAGAATAGCAGAAAAAGAATTACTCTGGTGTGAAGGCCAATTTGCCATGTAGTGAACTCCATGACGCAGGTACTATTAAGCCCACTTTAGACTGAACTAAATGATATACATATGCACAGGGATTATAAAGAAAATAGACACCTAGATTCAGAGTTTTAAACTTCTAGCCTGCTTTAGGCTCTCAATATACACTGAGAAAACATATATTGTGTGGAATAATTAAGATTCTTTTCCATCTTGACCATTCCAAATATACCAATTATAATTTCAGATACCAGATACAGATCAACAATAAATGCAGAAACCTCATGCATAATGGGTATGTATTCTGTTCCAGTTAGAACCAAAAGCTAGAGAAAAATTTTAAAATTAAAAACAACATATTTGTTAATGCCAGCATAATTTTAAAGAGAAGAAAAAATAAGGAAATGTTATAAACATCCAACAATAGGATGATACCAATAAATAAAATATTTCACATGGGCTACATAGTGCTTGAAATGCCTATTTTATATTCCACTGAGATGAAATAGGATCCTGGCTCTGAAACAACAACAACAACAGCAAAAATCCAGAGCTAGGGATATAAAACTGGGAGTTAGAGATATGTCAAAGACATTTATCAGCAAGTGACTATATGAGCTCTTTAGAGGAAGATCGTAGAGGAGGAAAAACAAGCTTCAAACTCAGCAGGCACACCAACATTTAGAGGCCAGGAACATATAGGAGACATATGAAAAGGATATTAAATAGTAGCCGACAAGGTAGGAAGAAAACTAGGTGTGTGTGGTGTGACGTCATAAAAGCCAAGAGATAAATATGTTTTCGGGAATGGACCACTGTCCAATGACGCTGAGCAGCCTTACTAAGAGGCAAACTAAGAAGTGATTTCAACAATATGTAGATGGCTGATGCTTATATGGGTGCATACACACGGAGGCAGAGGGAAAATGGTGAAGGGAGGTGGTGGAGGCATGAGGAGATGGGGAGATTGGGAATGTGGGGAAAATGTAGTAAAAATTGGCAGCCAATTTTGAGTACATATGTACCATACTCACAAAGCAGTATTTTTAGTTTGGGCATGAGCAGGGAATGAATGCAAGCATGGTAACTGAACAGCTGTGTTATGAAGACCTAAAATAGCACATGTTTAAGAATGGAGATGAAAGAAGAATGCTTTAGGAATACCTCAAAACACTGCTTTAACAATTAGCATAGTTCTTAATGAGTTGTTAAAAATACCGGTTAAGGATGGTGGCTCATGCCTATAATCCCAGCACTTTGAGAAGCTGAGGCTATGAGAAGACTGTTTGAGCCCAGGAGTCTGAGACCAGTTTGGGCAATATAGCAAGACCCCGTCTCTACAAAAAATAAAATAAAATTTAGCAAAGTGTGGTGACTATACACCTGCCTATACTCCTAACTACTGAGGAGGCTGAGGCAGGCGTATCCCATGAGCCAAGCATTGGAGGGTATAGTGAGCTATGATCATACCACTGCACTCAAGCTTGGGTGAGAGACTGAAACTCCATCTCAAATAAAACAAAAACCAAAAAAAAAAAAAAAAAAAAAAAAAAAAAAAAAAAAAAAAAAAAAAAACATAATACAGATTCCATGCTGGGTCAAACATAGAATGAATAACTCTATACATGTTATTTTCACAATTTTTAAAAATCAATGTTGAACTTATTTTGAAATCTAATAAATAGTACAAAGCATGCCAGGCTCAGCAGATGGTGACTCCTAATTCAATCATAAAGTAAGTGATAGTATGTGTTTTGGCCAATGGACAACTCCCACAAATCTCCCACTTCCCCATCTCCAACCCACCATTACCTTTTATCCCAATAGCTCAGCCTAGGAATGCAAAGATCTGAAATTTTCAGTATAACATGTAGAGATGTTTATTTACGTGAATTATATGTAGTATTCCCTCAAATTAATTTAAGGTATGCATTTTTACAGTGTGGATTTTATTGCTGATTTTATTACTAGAAGATAAAAGAAACTGAAATATATTGTTATAACCATTAGATGCAAGTGAAAATTACTTGATAAAATTATCATAATTGTTTTCGTGTACTTTACCATATATTCAAATGTGTGCTTCAGTCTGGGTTCAAACAAAGTTATAAGATGAAATCAATAGTCAAAACTATAGTTTCCAAAAGACATATTTACGAGTATCATTTCTCCCTCAACCTATATCCAAATTATTGAGAGTTACCAATTGGTATGTCCAGATATAAAGGAGTGTTACCTTCTATTTTAAGGCTGAATCATTATAATGCAGTCAAGAACAGTGGACCAGAAGGCCAGATTTCTTTTGTTCAGAAATCCTTTTGAAAGGGGAAAAGAAAAGTAGAGTTGAAGGAAATAGTCCATCTCTCATTTATCACCCAAGGAATGGATCTTCTGAGAAAGTGTCAGAGAAGCAAACACAGAATGGACATTCAAGCCATCTGGCACAAATCTCCCAACAACTGAAAAGGTAATCTTGATGTGTCCCTATTGTTTTACCAAAATTACATGGACAACCAGACCTTCTCAATCGAGAAAACATTTTGTGTACTAGTGTTTTATTTGAAGATTAAAGTTTGCAGAACAAGTTACTTTTAGTAGGAAAAACCCGCCAGATTGATGAAAATGTTATAGGGCAACTAATTATAAGGTCAGATGAGTCTATTTCTGTCGTAAAATTCTCCTGACAGCATCTAAGAAGAAAACCGTTAAAGCTGGAATGAAACGAACTGCGTATAGGCTTTATATGCTAGATTATTTGAATGGGTTTTTATCTTCAGGGAGATCAATATTCCAAATGTGGGTAGTATTATTCTACAATAGACAATGCATTAATACAATTTTACGTTAAGTGCAAAAATACACTTGTGCAGCATGACTAAGTAAAAGGTCTCATATGAAACCCCAACCACTAGGATCCATTACATTACCCAGCTAATATTTTCCTGTGGTTTTCCTCTGGGGCAATAGAAGAAACTTCATTTGTTTCACAAGCAGAGATAGTATATCATCAAATAAAATAATGAACAGCCAAAGAAAATACTGTAGATTATTTAAAAAGCCGTAACTGGAAGAAATATTAGAAATCACTTAGCCCAAACCACTCATTTTACAAACAAGAATACTGAGACTTCGAGAAATTAAATGAGTTGCTCAAGGCCACAAATCATGAACAGCTGTCAGCATCTGGCCTAACCTAGTCAAATCTGGAAAAGTCTCTTCCTTTCCCTTTGAAACATAATCCACTCCACTCTTCCAAATGTATTGTTCCCCTTTATTCTCTTTCAGTGTCTATCTATGACAAATCACTCAAGACCTTTCTTCTCTGTCCAGGAGTCCTCAAGTCACTGGCACATTGGGCCTGCCTTCCATATTTGTCTATATATCATGTGGTCAGAGGTAGAGCTAGTAAGCCTTTACAATGCCATTCAGCCTACTTGATCCAGTAAATTAGAAATGGATGAATGCTAGTGGAGAATAATATAGCTTTTACATTTTGGGGATAACATGGGTGCGGGGGGAATATTAATTTTAGCAATCACCTACTGAAGAGGATATCATTCTTTAATAACTCAAAGGAGTATTGGGTATCTTGAGCCCAGCTCTTCAACTGTATGCTGGTTACTACTCTTCATAGTTGAGAAAATAGCCAACATTCAGTACTTAAAAGAATAGACTATAAAATAATCTGTGTAGTTTGAATCAAGGTTTTACTTTTTACTAGCAGTGATCTTGGAAAAGTTGTTCAATGCCTTGTGCTTCAGATTCTACCTCTGATTCCAAATCTTGGAATCTTCAGAAGAGAAAATATTATCAGTATAAGGCCAGCTGCCTCGCAGAGGGTTAAACAGACACATCCATCTCTCTCCGCACCTGATAACTGTGTCATCACCCAAGCTCGTTATCTGGCCTTGCCCCAGGGCTTCTCTGCACCGCCTCGGCATACCAGGCCCAAGCCCACATTCAGCACTAAATTATGCATTCAACCCCCAGCCTCCTGCTGTTGATAAACCCTGCAGGAAATTTTTTTTTTGAGACAGAGTTTCACTTTTGTTACCCAGGCTGGAGTGTAATGGCGCGATCTCGGCTCACCGCAACCTCCGCCTCCTGGGTTCAGGCAATTCTCCTGCCTCAACCTTCTGAGTAGCTGGGATTACAGGCACGTGCCACCATGCCCAGCTAATGTTTTGTATTTTTACTAGAGATGGGGTTTCACCATGTTGACCAGGATGGTCTCGATCTCTTGACCTCGTGATCCACCCGACTTGGCCTCCCAAAGTGCTGGGATTACAGGGTTGAGCCACCGCGCCCGGCAGGAAAATTTTTTTTAAAGAAGCCCCATCAGGCCCTGCCCAGTAGCAGTCTGCTCTGTATGCCCCTGGAAGGCCCACCTACCCATGACCACTAGTTCCAGTCATTTCCTGCTTCTTAATGGCCAATAAGATTGCCTTCACTTTGTTTCCCCAACAGCCAATCAAGGCCCACTTACCCAAAGTCCCGCCTGCCTACCAATGGCAACTAGTTTCAGGTACTTCCTGCTTCCTGACAGCCAATAAAATTGCCTGTGCTTTGTTTCCCCAATAGCCAATCAATCACCTTCCTTCTCCATAAAACCCCATGACCTAAACAGCTGGGCGTGACTTCTTTGGCCCCTCCCTAGACCACAGAGCCTCCACTGGGAGCTGAATAAATTAGCTTCTCATTTTCTTATACTTGCCACAGTTTCCTCATTTTACCTCGGCAATAAATCTTACAATCAGCATTTTTGAGAATAAGATCTCATGGAGTAGACACAATAAGGAAAGGGATAGGCCTGATGACCTGCAAAGTCATTCTTCACAAATGGCAGAAACTGAAGGAGAACTGAGAAGAAAGACGTGATTGCTATAAAGGAGATATGCTTCACTGCAGCCTTATTATAAAGATAATGTCTTTTTAACAGGTAATAGAAATATATGATAAGATATTCTATAATCAATAAGAAAGAGAAAGATATCAGCTTTGATGGATGGTTACATGATTTTGATTTTAGTAGGCAAGGAACCCGAATATCTGAATAAGGAAGAGAAGCTCTGTGAAGATAGGGCCAGACTTGTGATAGAAACGTGACTGAATAGAAGAACAGAATCCTACACTTTGTATAAAAGTGAGTGCTCCAGAGTTTTGCAGGGGAAGAAAACAACATGACAATGAATGGTGACTCTGCAAATTTAGCTTTCTCTTAGTATCACCAGAGGAGGATTGGGAATATTTGATGAAGCAAATCAAGAGAAGTCAGTTGGCAATAAGCCACTGCTTTGTTATAGAATCTAGCATAAAAGAAAAAAAAAGATTTTGAAGAAAATGTAGCACACGAGAGAAATTTTCAGGTCAGAAAAGAGTAGAATAGTTTGTATGTGAAGAGAAGGTATATGTTCAGTTCAAATGATTTCGCTGTTTGATCTCACATATTCAATTAAATGGAGTAAGATCAATTGATTTTGACAGAAAGCACAAATAAACCAAGTAAACTTTAGTAAGTCACGTAGACATCTTCAAAATATCCACTTGCTACTACAGGGCTCCTTAAAAGAATAAAGTAAATCGGATTTAAAAAATCAAGAGAATAATGTATGATAATTACTATATATGCTTTCTAAATTTTATATATATATATATATATATATATATAAATACAATATATACTTAAGCAGAAAACAATAGCATCATACAGAGAAACAGATATAAATATATATATATATATTATTTAACATAAGTAATTTTTGGAAATAGGGAAATGACTGATAGGAAGAGATAGAAGTATTGTGCTTCTATTCCATACGCATTTTTGATATTGTTGATGAGAACACTATTTAATAATCTAAATACTGATTCTTCTTAATAGAGTAAATGAAACTCTTGTTGTACCTCCTATTCTTGATGCAAATTCAATCTGTCATCACCTTTAAGAATGTAAATATGCAGGTACTAGTAAGTGTTAAAACCGAGTAGAGTATTTTAAAGTTGTAATCACAATCCTAATCAGTTAATTCAGTTGGTCTTCTAATATGTACACTTTGATATATAAATTATATTTTATTTAAGATAGCACACATAAAATGCACATAATGTAGCTTTATGGAGATACAAAATATAATTTTACCTATATTAATTATTTCTAGAAGAGTTTGTAGGATCTAGATCAGTAGATAACCATTTTTAATTTTTAATACTTAAAACAGTAAGAAAGAACATTTCAGTGTCTTTTATTAGATTTTAAAAGTAGGACTCTTTGAATTCCTGGCACCCTAGGTCTTCATATATTTTTAGGACCCCATAAGATAAAAAATTTTCCTACCTAATGAGAGGGCCAATGAAAAGAAATTTATATGTAGAAATCCCTGAAAAATATATATATTTTTTCAACTGTAATGTTTACTATGGTTATTGTAGAAAGTCTGAAGATATGAAGAAGAAAGTAAAAATTTCTTAAAATTCCAACTGCTATTAGTATCTATGTGTATTTACTTCGAATATTTATATCCTATGGATACACATATATTTGTATCATTTCAGAGATTAAATACAAATTTTCCATCTTACTTTTTTGCATGACAGCAAGTTTCCTATTTTAAAGACTTTCATAGAGACCTCTTAATTTGTCGTAAGATACTTAGTGTTATGTTCTAATTTATATAACAAATCCTCTGTCAATGGATATATAGTTTGTTTGATTTTCCAATATTATAAATAATACTATGTTAAAGCTAAAGTCTACACATAACTTTGCATTGGAAATGCTATAATATTTTCATTGTCAGTTTCTAAGGAAGGACATGGAAGGGGTAAATTACCATGTGGGTGAACTATAAGAATTTGCAAAGTTTGTTTTGAGACACATCTTTGGTAAAATAAAATCATAATAATCTTAGTAACCCTATAATTTCATATAAAACCTCTCAGGTATTTTTGTCATTAACTTGAGGAATAAATAGTATTTCTATCTGAGTGCAGGGGCTTCAATGTGAAACCAAGGAACAGTAGTAGGGTGTTTAAAAAAACAACTTTTAATAAAATTGGAGTAATGCCGTGAGAATAAAGAAACAAGGCACTAATGTTACATATATTTGAGGTTTTTGATGGTAAGTGAAAGCCTGAACAATAACACATCTTTTTTCATTTTCCAAAGAAAAATTTCCCTGAATTTTAACATCTTTTAATATATTCTATATTAAGGTGATGTTAGGAAGTATGAATTATTAGTGAAAACTACTCTAAAAGAGTATATGGAAACAATTCTCTATATCATGAAAGAAATATTTTAAATAGCAAAACATTTTTAAAAATATGTGCCTCGGTATCCATTTGTAAAATAAAGGTGTTTTGTTGTTGTTGTTGTTGTTGTTTGACAACAGTCCTGCTCTGTTGCCCAGGCTGTAGTGCAGCAGCACAATCTCAGCTTACAGCAACCTCTGCCTCCCGGGTTCAAATGACTCTCCTGCCTCAGCCTCCTGAGTAGCTGGGACTACAGGTGCATGACACCATGCCTAGCTAATCTTTTCTATTTTTTAGTAGAGACGGGATTTCACTGTGCTAGCCAGGATGGTCTCGATCTTCTGACCTTGTGATCCTTCTCAGCACCCCCAAAGTGCTGGGATAACAGGCATGAGCCACTGAAAATAAATGTATTGATCAAAATTTAGCAACATTGTTACTTCCTACTTCAAAAGAGTATCAGATACCCTATTAGGAAAAGGAATCATAATTATATGATGTAATGAGAGTAATTTCACATATTGAGTAAAATTATATGAAGGAAATGTGAGAATACAGTGCCTGGCATATTTTATATCCATTGCAAATATTAGCTGAGTACAAGTGTGAAATGAATCAAAAGTTTATTGAATCTACAAGTTTTATCTGCTTTGCAGTTATGTATATATTTGGCCATGGTAAACCATTTAGTTTTATTCCACTATTGAAACAGAGTGAGTTACATAGATGATTGACAGGCTGACTTTGGCTTTCCAAAATTTAAAAATGTTGCCTTTTTCAAACTTCTAAAGTTATTTGTCATAAACGCAACTCATAGACACATTCAAAATAAAATTTAAAGAATATTCCTTAAGGAAGAAAAACAAATCAAAACTCACAGGGAATGTATTTAAGATTTAAAAATCCTTCTCTATTTAGTCTGTCATTCATTGAAAATATGCCCTGGTAAGCAAAGTGTGAAAAATATACTCTGTGAATAATAGACTAAAATATTTATCTAATGAAATAACAACATATTCAAATTAGTGTGTAAAAGTACTTCTAGTTTATAAAACTTTTAAAAGCATTTTGCACAATATATATGCAAGTCTTCCAAAAGGCTTTTAAAAGTTTTATAAACTAGAAGTACTTTTACACACTAATTTGAATATATTGCCATTTCATTAGATAGATATTTTAGTCCATTATTCACAGAGTATATTCACAAGAGTATGTGTGTGTATGTATGTATATGTGTGTGTGTGTGTGAGTGTACACATATACACATGCTGTTTCCTATGATTATTATGTAGACTACTTCTAAGACTATAGCTAAATTTGCTCTTCAAAAGCCAGACACATTCCTTAGCTGTCATGCTGCAATGATCAATACATTTTTCCAGTCAGTAAACATTTCAACATCTGTCATATTGGGCAAAGCTTTCCCAGGATGCTCTAGTTCTGGTAAAGCATCTAAAACGATTCAACACACTGGAGGAACAAGGTTCATGAAGAACAACTTTAGTGAAGTGATCAGACACAATCTATTCTAAAATGCAATTAAAAAAAAGAAAAAAAAATCTTCACTTATTCAAGTAATAAAAATTAGTAATTTCATCTTTAATTCAAAACAAGCAACCAAACACATAAGCAGGCAATAAATCACACCAGTTAACTACAACCTATGCAACCAATAAGCCTGGGATATAGTGCACTTGAATAAGCAATAAAACCCAAAAAACATTTATAGAGAAAGCAAGCTGCATGCCAGGCAGCTAATAATAATAAAGCCTTGACCAAAGGCTCACTAGTTAAATCTCAGCCCTATTGCTTTTAACAATGTGTCTTTGCACTAAGCCACTTAACCTCTCTGTGTCTCATATTATTCATCTATAAAATGAGAAAAAAACTCCTGAGTTTACTGAAAAATTAAAAACATTAAAAGTAGGTTAAGTGTTTGCAGTAGAGCCTGGTCCGGAATGATCACTTAACGTTTTAAAAAAATTATATATAGTTAGCCACTAGCAGTTAGTTATAAAGAAAATATTTGCATTTCCTTTATTAGTTTTTAATTATTAATTATCCATTGTCAAATTGCCACCTAATCGTGCTAAAATAATATTTTTTAAACTTTTCTTCAGTCATGTAATTTCTACAATTTGAAGAATCGACATATGTCTACCCTGTTCTCTGATTCTTCTGGTTTGCTTTCAGCATACCCTTATATTATATTCTTTATTATTCTCAAAATAAAATACATATATATTTTATTTTTGTATATAATTTTGTATATGTATTTTGTGTATAATTAAATATACACAAACATATACATACTATGTGGTCACTGAAAAATGAAAAAACAAATTATGCTAAAATTATGTCTATTTTAATATATAATTCTTAGACATTTATATATTGGAGACAAAATGAAACAGACATTTGGACTTCCATGTGACATCACTGTGAACATGACATCTACAGATGGAGGCTGATACCAATATAGGTGTGTACTACTTTACAGTCCAATACCAAAGCCACACTTTATCTGTGTTTTGATTTCTGAGCAAACTAAAGTATAATCATCTCTCTTTCACAAGGTAGTTGTATAGTAAGAATTACTATAAAAAACTGGAATTAGCTTCTAGGCTCAGTTAATGACAGAATTTTTGCCTACGTGAATTCTCAATGGGACATTTGGAAGTTTTCATTCAGAAGATCCCTATGTACTGCCGTACATAAAGTTTCTCTGGCCTCTACCAACTAAATCTTGGTGGCAAAGTCTCTTTGGTAATTACTAAAACCAAAGGCCCCTGCAGGTTTCCAAAATAACCCTAACAGTAGTGATTCTCAAGTTATTTTTTTTTAATTATTATTATAGTCACCGCTAAGGAGACTTTTAGACATTTTTATGTTAGTCACACTCTTTCAAATGTTAATAGCACAGACGCACTATGCTTTGTGTGTACATACAAAGCACACACACACACACACACACACACACACACACAAAATCATGTACATACAAAACATGATTTTTTTTCACCCCACATGATCAAATTTTCTTCCCCTTGAGGGAATAATTTTCCCATGAGAGAGTGAATGCCTGACTTAAGGGGATTAAATAGCCTCCACTGAGAACCAAGGATTATGCTGAGAAATAGCATAGGTCATAGTGCCAGAGTCCTGTCCGGCATGCAGGGCTGGGGCTTCAGATCAACAGTAGATTCCTCAGTCCCTTTCTATGCGTGTTTGCAGCCCCTCTGAGACAGCAGTAAATACAGAAATGTGAGAAGAGAATAAGTCTTGATAGACACAAAACAAGAGAGATCCTAAAGAATCATGGTCAAGTCGTTTCACTGTTTAATTCACTAAATCTACTCAAACCCCTCCAAGTTGCTTCCCATTCCATCCAGATTTAAATCTCAAACGCTGATATTGGTTTATAAGGCCCCCACATGACTGGCTGCCCTCCCTAGTCCCCCCCGACCTCCCGCTGACTTCTGAACAAGCTGACTTCTGGGTACTCTACCATGATCACGTCAAGTGCACTGTTAATATCTAATCCTTTGCATTTACTGTGCCCACTTTTTGGAATACTCTTCCTGTGATTCCTCTGATATATCACCACCCCTCATTTCTTTCAGATTTGCTTCTTTGTTCAATGGATAGATACTGATTAAGCTTGTATTTTTAAATCAAAGGTGATCATGCCCGTTCTGGAACAGACATGTTTACTTGTCTGCCAGAATATTTTAAACTACTTATAAACTGAAAAATGACCCTCACACTCCATAAAATTTCCTTAAAAATATCAAGATTGTTTTTAATAGGGAAAAAACCCCTGATGCATTTAGGTTGACAGAAGAGCATGGGCTCTTTGCCTTGAGTGTGAATGAAAGGTGTTTAATATTTTCCCACTTGTAGACATTTATATATATATATATATATATATATATATATGCATATAACTATGAAATATACTGACATTGTTCTTAATTCTTAAAATTGTGATAGAGTTTTGATAGGTGTTTTCCAAACATCATCCATAAATGACATTAAAGACTGAGGTTGCTGATTGACTCACACTAGACCCTTGTGTAGCAAAGGAGAACTCATAGTACACTTAGGTTTATTGGGTGTACATTTACCTCTGGCTTTATATTTAATTACTCATTCAGAAAAGCTTTCTGTGTTCTGATCAGTCCTCTGAATTATGTCATCAAATGTAAATTTACTTCAAAATATGGTAAATGTGAGTTCTCAGCCAAATTATTAAATTAGAAAAATACTGCAATCAGCTAAAATAAATTCAAAGCTGTTAGCATTATTTCCTAGACATAAAAACTAGAGTGTTCAAATATTTTTCCAAGTTTTTCTATCAATTTCCTGAGTCACTCCATAAAAAATACATATGTAACAACCCCCACAACACACACACACACACACACACACACGCTTACGCACACCAAGTTGCACGTTTAACAAATTCTAATGTAAGGAAAACGTACGTTCTTATTGCATTATTTTTGACAGATACATGATGGATCCCCAGAATTACCCTCACATTTTAGGTTCTTCTCTATGAAAGCATTTCACATTTCCCATCGTGCAAAACATGCACACTTCTACTTTCATGGCTTCACTTTAAAAACATAAATGCAAATTTTCATAAGAATAATTTTTAATTTTTCTCTTTACATATTGATAATTAGTTGTCAAGGATGATAGTTCGATCTGAAGCCTGTGTATTAGAATGTGATGTGTCATACAGCAAGACTTTCATATTGAGGAAAATGTTCATTCTAAATAATACATGTTCTAAATTCTTATGTTGACTGTATTAGGAGGAGATATAAAGGCTCTATTTATTCTTTTTAAAATCTGTATTGGAAGTTTGATTAATTGGCTAATTGGTGTATATATGTGTAAATGGATGGATTTTATTAAATACATCAATAATTTGGTAAAAATAATTCTAAGATACCCTCTTATATTTCTATAGGACTTTTGGATTCATTCATCTTGAATAAAATTTTAAATTTAGAAATTTGATAAAAGTAGAGGAAACAGACCATCAAAAATTACTACTTACTATTTATTGACTTTGCAAAGCATATATAAATGCCAAGGCAACATCAATATATATATCTATATTGATATCTATATGTATACCCACATTTAAATTTGAGATGAAGAAAATTCAAACTAGGTTATTAGTTAAAAGTCAGCCATTTGAAAATTATACTTTAATTAAGTAAACCACAGTAGGTAAATATTTCTAGGAATCATTGTTTTTTTGACAAATTAGCTCTAATTTTCCCAAGCTCTTATTGGAATGTCTCTTCAGTCATTTATTAGGTAATTCATTATTTATTTATTAAGGACCAGTCTCTATGTGTTGCTAATTTCGGTTTTAACATGAAGTTGCTACAGTTAGCTAAAATGTGAATGCCAAAATATGTAAGAATTGACATTCAGTCCTCTATATTTTGCTGATTGAAGCTATTCTGAGGGTAGACATTATAAAAGTGGATTGGGTCTGCTTTTTCTCTCATGAAGAATATTTAATAATAAAGCAGGGAAAATGAGGTCCTTTGTGAATGGCTAATGTCACATACATTATTTTAGATGATGAAGAGAAAGGGATATGACCTCTTAAGTTGGAAACATTTAAGTTTCTGAAAGAGTTTAAGTGATTTTAAATACTCCTAAACATCCCATGTGTATTTGTAAACACAAATGTGTAAACGCAAATGCAGAACAATTATAAATCAGTGATCAGTGTAGTAACTATGCTTCCTACCCATGAATGTCAGAAAAAAAGGAGGGTTATAAATACATGTACTCTGCCAGTAAAACAAAAGAATCTTCAACAATTTCTAACACTTAAAATAGAAATATATTACATAACAATGAAAATAAAAGGAACTCTTGGCAGAGAGAAAGCACTGAACTTTCTCTAGGTTTCTTCAAGTTTTTCTCCGGATATTTATGAGATATTTAAGTGCTCTTTAAGTTACTTTTCAGAAAGAAACAATACTTCGTGGTTATATATACAGTGGGGTTAGTGCTTATGTAGCATTGGTAACTGCTTACTAATTTATATTTGTTAAACACATTTGGCTTTTCTTTGAGATGGGGTCTCACTCTGTTGCTCAGGCTGTAGTGCAGTGGGGTGATCTCGGCTCGCTGCAACCTCTGCCTCCTGGGTTCAAGCGATTTTTCTGCCTCAGCCTCCCAAGTAGCTGGGATTACAGGCACACATCATCACACCTGGCCAATTTTTGTATTTTTAGTAGAGATGGGGTTGCATCATATTGGCCAGCTTGGTCTCAAACTCCTGACAGCATGTTAAACACATTTTGATTCTTTATTTTTTCAATTAATTGATATATAAGCTACTGTTCAGTGTATTTTATATTAAGCTTTGAGAATGTAAATGTCAAAATACAAAGTAATTGTCTTTCTCTGCACTTATTGTCTTTCTCTGCATGGTACCATATGATTTATGTGGGAATTAGAAAAAATAAACACAAATCATCGATTTGGATTTGATTTGAATTAGGTTTTTTCAATTTGGAGATAATTTCTGATTCCGTTAAAAATATACATATCATCATCCTTTCATTCCTATGTTTAAATTACATTTTCCCATTGCATACTGTGAAGTGAATTCTATACGAACAAAGCAATATGCTCTCAGGAAACAGCTCTGTTCCTTTTGGTAATTAATGCAGATAAGTATATGTAATAAATAAAGAGGAACTTTGAGGGGAAGCAAAACAATAATTACAGCACCAATAGTAAGTGCTCCAAACAAAGTCACCAGTATTTGAACACTTACATGCTAACTCTTTGTGGACACTGTGGTAAATATTCACAACTTGTGTGAGAGAACATATTGCTGTCTCCATTTAACAGATAAAAACAAAGACCCAGAGAGATCATGCCAGTTCTCACAACATGTGCCTGGAAGAGTTGGGTTTGGATCTTGGTACTTCTGCCTCCGTGGTGCCTACTCTTATAGCCTTCACATGACAGAATGCTTTTGAAACATATTGGAAACTTTTTAATTGTTTTCTCCACAATTAAATTTGGGATGAGTTTGACCCATTACTTTTTATATAGAAATAATTTTGAAGGATAAAATAAGAAATTTCCTTAGCAGTGAATGGTGAAATTTCTGGTGAAGATTTCTGGTGGAACTCATAGTCTTCTTCCCCACAAACTTTGTTCAGTTTATAATAGAGTAGTTACACTGCTACTCTGATAAACTGCTTCATTAAGTGATTCAGGATAATGGGCTGCCAAAGTGTCTTCAAATTATCCACTCATTCTCTCTTAAGTCACTTCTCAAATATACAGTTTTATATCACAAAAAACCCTCCCATTTTCTCCCCTCTGTTTCTTTTCTCTAAGGCAAGAAAAATGCTGTAACAATGCTAGATATTTTAATGCTAATCATTTTATGTATTCTTTTCTTTATGACAAAAATGAGAGATGAACCCAGATTACACTACTGTTAAGTCTGCTCAGCGTTTTCTTATATTAAGTAAACAACAGCAAACTGATATATAGTGTAAAATCTTAATGGAGAGAGAGTTAAACAGATTCAAAGAAAAAAAGTGGTTACTTGGGCAGGGATTTTGGACAAGGTATGGCAGTGAGATATTCATCACCATATTTTCTCAGACACATTGTTCTACATCATGACGCTGGCCAAAACCAACTGAGCACTAACCCACATAAATTTTTAACACTTCTGTAATCTAGGAATGATTTCAAATGGCAAATAATAGATGGTTTCTAAGAAGGACTAAAGAACAGTAAAATTTGACATCATCTCTTTTTCACATTGTATTCTGAGGTGTAGTTTTACCCTACTCTTGGGGATACATTTTTATGAGTTCAAATCTCTGATTTTAAAAACAAAGCCAATTGGAAAATAGTCAAATCTGTGGTATCACATGAATATCATGAGATAACCAAACAAAACAAAATGAAAAAACATGATATAGACTCCCTTTCTTTCAAGTTTCTTTCAGTGTGAATAATTTGTTAGAATCAAAAAGTTACATGAGAGATCATGATAGAAGAGATAGTTAAAACCATCATCATGGTATCATTTGGAGCCATTTCTCCGAGCAGAAGCTGGGATGAGTGCTGGATTTATCTGAGTTATGTTCATCGTGTTCCATTACTCAGCGGCTCATAGTATCTGTTCACATTTAATTTCTATCACTTTTATGAAACTAAAGTCAAAGTTGCTGTTGCTTTTCACTGTTTTGAAATCATGCTTCTGGAGAGTTTCAACCTTTCAATATGGAATGATTTGAGAATGGATTACCTGAAAAATTGCTTTTCTATTCATGTGTGTGACAGCTGAGTTCAGCTGTTTTCTTAAGCATCTATGGAACAGCTGAACACTTTCTCCTGGTTCCCAGATTTGAAGCTAGGGAACATGAGGCAACAAAGTTCCATTGGAATGCATATGATCAAGGCATTTACTTTTCATTCATCTGCTGCAGCTTTAAGTTATTGACATTTGTGGGACAGTTATAGGTAAAATCATCTATACCTCCTGTCCTTTTCACATATGGATGTATATATTAACACAACTATATCCACCATAATTGCATATTAGAGACCCAGTGCAGTACAAAATAGGCAAGCTCCAAATTTCAATCTTGGTCTGAGAAACTTAACTAACTTTAAAGTTCTTATCTGTCATCTGGCATTTCTATTCATCCTGAGACAACAAACATAGCAGTTTGAAGAAATGGAAGAAAACAAAGTTGCTTTTGTGTTAGGAGTAGATAAGATGATTTTGTGTCAGACCCTGAAGGCCACTCATGTTCTGCCATCAGTTAAACCTGGTTTTCTGAACAATCAAGTATTGACCAAGTGGAAAGAGACATAGGAAGAATAAGCCTGTGTTGCTTTAGTGCAAAGGACAGTGTTGCTATGTCATTGTCTATAAAGCATATGCTTACCATGACCATTAAAAAGCTAGATAATTAAATTATTGGAATTTTAAAAATATTAATTTAGTAAATAGTCAAATGCTTCAGCTGGATTATATCATATTTTAAGAAATGGAGTAACAGATATGTATAATCAAATTCATTTTTTAAGTTCTTGCAACAATTCTTACAAAGTTTCTCTGGACCTTCCTTGTATTAAAAATTCCAATTTTAATACTCTAGATATTTTTTATTGCCTGGAATTGAACTCACTGACCCATTGAAATTATGTTTTTTTTTTAAAAATTCTAAACTAGATAATTTACAAAAAATTAATGATATTATAAACATTTTCTTCCCAAAATATTACAACAAAAATGATTGTGGGCATGCAACACAATAGCATTCTTCATTAAAAAAACAACAACAACAACAAAAAAAAACATGGAACACTTTCCAGAGTTTCACTGTGAGGCACTGTGTAGTTTTAAAGTGTAATGATATAAAAACAATCCTCTTTCGTTCTATGAACTTTGCTAAAGCAATGCCTGAGATCTCTACTATTCTGATTGCCACTGGTGCTCAGATTGCAAAAGAAATATTTGCTCTACAAAAAGTTCAGTGACAACTATATGTTATGACATGCAGTTCTGCTCTTTTATCTGCAAGGATGCACATTATGCTTTCTCTGATAGGGCCCAATCACCTTTTGGCTGCTCACTGACAAATCCTATCAACTTGCCATGTTCCCCAGTTGTCTGTATTGCACTGAGAGCTTCAGGCTGTGATTTAGTGTATCTTGGTTACTAATCCTTGCCTGGAGGTAATTATTTACTTTTTATTTTACTTCGTCGTGAATCTATTGAATTTTGGTATTGACCCCCTTATTTGATCAACATTGCCAGAAAGTTTTCTCACTGGCTAAAAAAGAGATGAGAAATAATGAAGACAATTTCTTTTGTAACTTTATATTCTGGATCAAACCCATATACTATTTTAACTTAGTGGATGTAATGTTTCTTTGCAAAAGATAGTTCTAAAAAATACATAAAATGTGATAGGTTGGGGAAGGGAGAAATAGACAAAGAATAAAAGATGAAAGATGAAACAAATTGTTTTTAATAAAAAATTTATAAGCCAACAATTGGCTCCTAGATTTTGAAAATTAGTACTATTAAAGAAGAAGAAAAATATTAACTATTAACTATTTCTCCAATTTTGTGTTTCATTTTGTGGTATTAGATTCTTGTGGAATTTTGCAGTGTATGATAGTGCTAATAAAATGGCAAAATGAAACACAAAATTGGAGAAATAGTTAGTAGTTATTTTTTTAATCTATAAAAATTTATTTCAAATTATTTCAGGACATCTCTGAAGAAACTTTCCTGAATAATCCTTATATTTCAAAAATTTTTGCAAGAAACACTTGACCTTTGGCCCATCAGAGCAGAAAAGAAAGGAGGAGACAGTTAGAAATAACCATAGAGGGCTCGATTGAGAATGTTGAGATGTGAGGAAAAAAGAAATAAGAAAAGAAAAAAGAGACTTCAAGCCTGGGTGTGTAGTGGAATCCAATCTCAAAAAGAAAAAAAAAATAACCAGACATGGTGGTACACGCCTGTTGTCCCATAGTCCCAGATACTAAGGAGGCTGAGGTGACATCTCTTAAGCCTGGAGGTCAGTGCTACAGTGAGCTGTGGTAGTGCCATTGCACTTCAGCCTGAGTGACAGAGATTCTAAAAAAGAAGATTCTCAAAAAAAGGCTAATAATAAAAAAACATCAAAACAACAAAAAAATGCATCCTGGCATAGTTATGGAGCGATTTCTTTCCCCCCAAAGATAGAAGTTTTGTCTGTCTTATAGGGAATAGATGCAGATTGTATGTGTGTGTGCGTGTGTGTGTGTGTGTGTGTGTGTGTTTGGGGGGTGTTGGTAGTGGGCTACATAAATGAATGGGACAGCTTAAACATAACTTTCAGCCACTGAAAGTTATTCCTGGAAAGATGTATGTTAAGTTTGCAAGTTCAAAGGCAAGAATATACTTCACATTTGGAGCATTTACATACAGGTCCTGAGAATTTCCTGATTAGAGTTTTGTTAATGTAATCAATTCTTTTTCCTTTATTTATATATAATTTTTTTTTCTTTCCACATAGTTTTAAAGAATTTTGTCTTCCAATCTGATAGGGAAGTAGAAACATGGAATTACCAATACATTTCTTTTCTTTTTTTTTTTTATTTTTTGAGACTGAGTCTCACTCTGTCACCCATGATAGAGTACAGTGGCAGAATCCTGGCTCGCCTCCACCTCCACCTCCCAGGTTCAAGCGATTCTTCTGCCTTAGCCTCCCGAGTAGCAGGGATTACAGGCATCTGCTACCACAGCTGGCTAATTCTTTTCATATTTTTAATAGAGACGGGTTTTCACCATGTTAATCAGTCTGGTCTTGAACTCCTGATCTCAGGTAATCCGCCCGCATTGGCCTCCCAAAGTGCTGGATGACAGGCCTGAGCCAGCACACCCAGCCACCAACACATTTCTTAAAATTTGACATTACAGAATAGAAAAGACTTTGTGGATGTTTATACCCCTCATGTAGCCATTCAGAGGTAGTAATAAATGAATGACATACATAAACTCATAGTCTTGGGACCTTGTCTTGTGAAAGGATACTAGAAGCTTTATTTTCCAGTAATACAATCTTGTGCATAATACAATTCTGCCTCTATAAACATTGCAAAAATAATGCATGATAGGAATTTATGACACTTCTTGTGTTAAGCTCCACTTGCATAAACCTGAAGAATAGATACTGCTTCCTCAGTAAAATTATCTTTAAGTCATTATTGCTTATGTTATTTAATTCAGACAATAATTTTCTTTCTGTGTTCTTCCTTGTTTAAACTCTTATTTAACAGGCGTTATTTTAATGGGTATGAGCCATTTTCTTAGTAGATTCCTTTTTCTACTGAGCTCATTTTCTTAGTTTCTAAATGTGTTTGTTTAGAAAATATAGAAGTATTAAAAATTTCTCATTCACAAATATTTTATAAAGTAATCAAGTAAGTAGGTATTGGTTACAATGTCTGATTGATTGTTAAATTATTGTATACTTTAAAAAATGGAGGATGATAAAATAAGCACATTTTACAAACAAAATTAAATAACATAATTTGATGTATAGTGAAATTACTATACGTCTATTAACAATGTTCTCTTCTAAGTCTTATTTTCCTTGCCATATGATTGTGGGGATTCTATAAACTAGACACTTATTTTTTCCTTACAAAATTAGATAAATCTAAAGGTTCAACTTTAAGTTATGTCTATGGTCCAGTCTTTTAATTAGATTAAATGTCTGCCTTAAAAAATTTGTTTATTAAAAAAATTTTGGAGAAGCCTCCAAATAATGCAAAAATAAGCAGAGATTATGTATAATCTCAATACTGAAGGAAAAGACTTCTTTATTTAGTGCCTATTCTTTTTATATATATATATATATAATATTACTTAATCAATGAATATTCATTGAATAAATGTATTTATTTTCAGAATCTTTACTAGCACTGGGGAAAAAACAATAGCAAAATAGACACGTCTTGCCTTCTTGGAGTTTATATTTCATTGGTGCAGAAATAAACATACAAATAAAAATATGACATAAAATTAGATACTGATAACTGCTATAAAAACAGAATTAGAAAATTGAGAGTGATATGGTATGCAGTTCTTTTTAATCTGAGAAGGTCTTTATCAGTTTTTGCCTTTGAATCATACTACATATAAATCTGTACAGCTTGCCTTTTCCCACCAGATGTGTTGTTTAAAGCTGTTTTCCATGCCACTATTTTTTTTTTCCCCATTTATTTATTTTATTGCATTTTACATTTTGGGGTACATGTGAAGAACATGCAAAATTGTTGCATAGGAACACACGTCATGCCACTATTTTTTAAACCTTGCTTGTAATGTTTGAAAATAATTAAGTTTTGTAGGGTCTACTATACTTATCTTTCTATATTTTACATTTATCTTTTTTCAATAAGAAATATTTCAATGGATATCTTTGTACATAAATGTTTTTCAAAGAGTGAAACCATATTCAACCCTTTTATATATTCCAAAATAACTTAATAACTTACTTAAATGATATACCGACTTCTCATATATAATTGGTTTTTTGAAGTGTCCATTTATTCAAGAAAATACACATTGAGATTCTACAATGTGGCAGGCATTCTAGGTTATGTTGAAAATGATACAGAAAGTCTCCTCCATGAGTTTATGATTTTAAGAAACAGGAAAAATTATAAATAGGGGCAAAAAGTTGAATAAGCCTGAGAATAAATTGGTAAGCTCTAGTTATGGAAAACATGTAAGAAAATAAAATATTTGAAGACATTAAAGAGTCTGAAGAACATAAATGTGATCCATTTTGAAGTGGAAAGTTTTCTTTAATGACCAATGAAATATTTTTATGCATTCAGAAGTCCATGAATAGAATATGACCAAAAAGAGATTTATAAAGTCTCTGATATAGGCAGTAAAAAATACATTCCCATAGACTTTCAATGTATACCAAAAGCTATAACTTGATATTCTTTGGAAATTAAAATTTGACTCAGATTTTTTACTTTCACTTTTATTACTGCTATTTTAATTATCTTACACAACTCTCCATTTATTAGGAAATTGAAGATCTCCCTAAATATATGTCACAAATCCCCCCAAAAGAATATCTGATATGTTAAACATGAGCTGTCCTTCATAACTTGCTCATTTTTGGGAATCAATTTATTTGTGTCTCTAGCAAAATTATCTTAGTAGAGAAATTCACAGTCAGTTGCCTCAGCTTTTCTCACTCAGACTCTTCATTACAAAGGTCTGCACCCACGACTCAATTTTGTGTTTCCCGAAGATCTATTTGAATAGGAAAGAGTTGAAGCCCATGAGTTAAGTTTCTGCACTGCCCCCTATTCTGATGTTTCTTTGGCATTGAAGATCACCAGGCAAATCATAATACGGGATATCTTATCGTTCAGTCACCTCTTACGAAGTCAGTTCATTTAAAAACATAAAATTGTATTTCTTAAAGGACAACTGGTTTATCACAATTGCTCTGATTCCTATCATCTCACCTCAGCCTGCAATTTTTTTCCAAGCATTATTTTGAACTTGACAATTCTCAGGCTTGCTATTTGTGGTTTGTTTCTTGTCGTCTAAATACATTTATTTACATCCCACTAGAAGAATGATTTTGGGAGGGCCTACTTGAAAGAGTAATCTCTTGTGTATCCTGAAACTGATTCATTTTGAGTCTTTTAAAAATATGGTCCCAAAGTTTACTGAGAAACTGAGGTATAGGATTTCCCACAGCAGGATTATTCTCTGAGGAAGTTTTGTGCAATAGAAAGAACACTGAATTAGAAGTTAAAAACTTTAATTATAGGACTGTGTCTATAAATTATTAACTGAGTGAATGCTTATGATCAAGTCATTTAACTTTTTAGCATATCAGTTTCCTCATCCTTAAATGGAAATGGTTATGTCCATCCTTGCAATATTGGGATTATTATGGATACGTTTTCATGTACTGGACATAAAAATATAGACTTGTCAGCCAAAATAAGCAAAAAGTTGTAAAAAAATCTTATGCACTACAGTGAGTAGATTCAAGCACAAGATGTGGGATAAATCTAATCAATACTGGACTTTGGAGTATAATGAATTCCTTCCTCAGTACTCTCTAAGGGGGACAAAGGTTTGGACTTTTTGGTAAAAAAAAAAAAACAATCAAAACAAAACAAAACAACATTGAGTCAACCCGTATGTCCAGAGAAAATAAGGTCAGTAAGACCAATCATTTATTATTTCATAATGGTATAAATATCAGTCCTATAGACATGCCTGGTCGAAATCAAAACCAGAAAAAAAAAAAACTAAAAAAAAAAAAAAAAAAGAAACAAAGAAGGAAGGAAGGAGAGAGAGAGAGAGAGAGAGAGAGAGAGAGAGAGAGGGGTGAGATAAAGATAGAGCAAAAAGGGGCTAAAGGCCCAGTAATAATTTGGTACTGGGAAATTTGGTTGGAAGAAGAGCAAGTTAAATCTCTATCTGTTCCAGATTGTATTCCTTGCAGACCCTATTGATCTCTCCACCACAGCTTTCCAACTTCCCCTCAAATTAGTAAAGCAGGACACTAAATGACTCAAACAAAAGTCATAAAATTAGCAACTAGTTTCAAGGTTATTTTGAATCTTCTTATTTTATTGGAGGAATTTCCAGTAATATAAACTTAAAGGTATGCCTTTTTTGAACATTCAGTGACATTTTAAAAGAAGCATTCCCTATCTCCAACTGATTCCTTGGTCCATTTCTATTTCTCTTTTTTGAAGATATATATAGTTATAGGACTTCTGAAGTTCTAAAGTTCTAAGCTTAACACACACACCCACACACACACACACACGCGCGCACACACACACACACACACACACACACTTCCACCTGTGGTGTCCTAACTGCAGAAAAGACATTGACTATTCTTGCCAGTTAGTTCAGAAGCAGGCAAACATCAAATCCGCAGTCCTTTCCTGTAACACATGAGATATATTTAGCCCTAAAGACTAAAATGATAGCTTACTGTATTTCTTTTACACACAGGCATATTTAATGATCAAATTGTAGGGTTCTTGCATTTCCATACAGTGAATAAACAAGTTAGTGACTCTAGACAGTAATATATTTATCAATCACCAATTATAAAATATCAACTTTTAAGTTATTGCAATCAGAGTCCCTGTAATATTTGCCGTTTTGAATGTATTTTCTTGTTACCCTCAGAACAAAATGCTAAGATGCAAGCAATTTTATTACATATCTACCATTTGAATATCAACACATTTTAGCAACATATTTAAACTTCATGTCAAATTAAACACGTTAACCTTTGAATCTCTCTGCTCAAAGTCTTTAAAAGTCCCAGGAATTATAAGAGTTAACTAGAAAAAGCCTAACTAAACCCTTGCAGTAACGTCCAGAACAATATTGCAGATGTGTGGAGCTTAGAGAATGTGGAGCCCATTTATTTTGCATACACATTTAATATGCAAAATTATTTTTAAGTTCTAAAGCAACCTCTTGGAAATGCTAAGTACTGCAAAGCTACACAGACCCTGATGCATTCCTAAACATAATGAAGAAAGAAAAAAATGCACCAAGAGTTAAAAACCCTGGTTACTCACGATTCTTTTCACCTTTCCACCTTGACCCAGCTTTCGTTCTGTCCAAGACACCCACAGGAGAAGTTATCTCAGCCATAGAGAGCAGCAGCATCAGTAACAGCACAGCCATGCCAGGTAAAAATAACCTATGTTGAGAGTTCTGTCACAGACGAACCTGAAGGCTCTTACTGGGAATAGAAACCTGGAGCCAATCCTGTCATTTTATTCAGCAGAAATGCTAAGATGCTCTTTTTCTCATAAATTTTTAAAAAGCAGGTATATTCTCATCAAGGCTTCTATTTGAATTATGCAGACAATGTTAAAAAAAATTAGGAGAGATGTAATACCTTCCTTTACATATAAGCACAAATGTCAGGAGGGATAAGCTGACAGTTTTCTCTGGTCTTTGTGCAGCTACCAGTTCCTAACCTGCTCATGCCATCTCTCACTTCTTCCATGTTTGTCAACATTTCTCATAACATGATAATAAGGAAAAGCTGTGATTTCAGCATTTTCCCATCTATCCATTCTGTAGCACAGATTATAGTACTTGACAAAACTGAATATTTAATTTTGGCACTGCAAACACACCTCACTTCATTTCAAACAGAGGTGGTTGTTATGGAAAGAAAAAAACAGACTTGTTCACAGAGCTCTAAAATTTAGAGAAAGGATTAGATGTATAAACATCTGCTGCTAAGACATGATAAAAATACTTCTGGAAAAGGGAGTGGTAAACAATCATCTTTCTTACTTAGCTTGTATTGTGGGATTTCTGCATTCAGAGAATACTGTATAAAGACAGTATGCCAAAAATACTCCAAATTCATGAAGGAGGCAAAATGTAATGTACATTGCACATTCAAGGATCATCTGCAATGCATCATAAACACTAGCTTGCCTTGTAAATACATGTTGGTATATTCCATCTCTCCTGTTTTCTGGAGAATGATTTTATTGCCTCATGAGCTCAGATTTATTTTTTTTTAGCAAATCAGACTTCTATGTTTTACAATGAAGTCTGTATTGATTATATTAGCTATACTGGAACAACATAAGTTTGCCTTCTGTTTGGGACCAAATTTATTATTTTTTAATAAAATAATGTTTTGCTTCCAAGAACCCCATTATAGAAAAATAATATATATATAATATATATATATATTTCTTTTAACAAGCACATAAAGTTATTTTCAGATATTACTATACACATAATATTCTACAACCTGAGCTATTTCAACAATTAAATAGTTTACATGGCTGCCAAAATATATTTTAAAAACATGTAACTGATAATGTGCTATTTACTGTTAGTTCCCTGTTCTGCAGCAGAGTGAAAATAAAGGTAAAGAGCCAAATAGGTAGCATAAATGATTGAAACAGGCTGGGTATAAGGCAAGAGGAATAGATGGGGATTTTGGCCAGGTGCAGAGAATGCTCTGTGAAAAAAGTAAGCTCAAGAGCCAAATAGGTAACATAAATTAGTGAAACTGGCTCGATATAAGGCAAGGGGGATAGGCGGAATTATGGCCAAGTGCAGAGAAGGCTCTGTGAATGATGGCAGCTGCCAGTGGACTTCAGTTGAATGTTACCATAAGAGTTACAGGTTCAATATTGCTAGATATTTCCATTTCAAGAAGAAGCTAGAATATTCATTTATGATAAGAAATCTCCTAATTTTTAAAGTGAAAGTAACACAATTTCAAACTTCTTAACTGGGCATAAAAGGCAGACCATTCTGAACCTTTTTCCAACCTAATTTTTGCAAATTTTTGATTAAAACTATGCTTTAAATGCTCTGATAGTTTATTAATGGTAAAGATCCATAAATTGAGCTTAATGGGAGAGGCATATATAAAAAATCATTCATCTTCTATGATAAATTCAATGAAAATCCATATACAGTTTCTATGAAAAATAGAAAAGGAGAAAATATCTGACTACCCAAAGTCATCAGGGAAGGCTTTTTATTTTTCTTCATTCTTCCTATGAGCCATAAAACCTAATCTCACCAGGAAACTTTCCATTCTCCAAAATCATGAACTTCCAGGCTGTCAGGTTGTTTTTTTTTTTTTTTTTTAATTTTCTCCTTAAAATACCTTTTCCCCATCTCTACTTTGTATAATCCTAATAATGTATAATAGCTGAAGAGAGGTTTATCTTCTCAGACTTGCCCAGGAGTAATCATTCATTTTTCTCAGGACTTATTCACCAGGAAGTAGAGAACTTCAAACATTACATTAAGATTCTCTCTCTCTCTCTCTCTCTCTCTCTCTCTCTCTCTCTGTGTGTGTGTGTGTGTGTGTGTGTGTGTGTGTGTGTGTCTTCAACATTAGGTATATAACTCATTGTGGGCTACACTTTATTTTCTTTATATTCCTAAATTCAGTAATGATTGCTGTACAAAAAGAAAATTATCAAGTTTGTTGAACTGATGCTACATTTTACTGTTATGAATATTAATTTGAGTTGATACATTTTAAAATTAAAATACGTCGCTTTAAAACACAACCAGGATAATTTATTTCATTCTCTGGGCACATATTTACTTGTATGTTGTCCTTTGTTTTCCTTGGTAATTAGTATTAGAAGATATTATAGATAAGTTTTTTAAAAACCTCATTACATTTATTCCTTTTTAGTTTGAGTCAATCATAATCATCAAATAAAAGCAACACTTTAGTCTGCTATAATCCATGCTACAGTAGTAAAAGCTCAAAGCTTATACTCAATACTAATTTTAGGTCATATGTATTGAGAAATCATAAAGAGAGAGCCATTATAAATATGAGAAGCTGGATCTAGAAACACATTCTTAGACTAGCTTTCAGGTCTGCAATTTTTTTTTAACATAAAGTACTGAAGATTATCAGCAGATAGGTGTAGTCTGATCTAAAATTATGAATTGGTTCAAAGCCAGATATTTGGTATTCACATCCTAAATTGCATATGTCCAGAGCTATTTCAACTTAAAACATTAAGTAGACAAACTGCATTTCTGCACTCTCTCTTCCTTTTGTGAAACTGATCAGTACCATGACGTCACTAACCATATAAATACTTCCTGAGTCAAGGAACTTAACATGAGTAGTCGAAAGCCTATGTAATTCATTAATTCAACAAATGTATTCTGGGCACCTAACATGTGCCAGGCACTAGAACAACTGTGAACAATAGCAGTGAAACAATAGATGTAGTCCCTACCTTCGTGGGGCTGATATTCTAGTGAGTAGAAATTGGCACTATATAGTAACATCTTACTTTTAAACACATACTTTTAAATTGCATCTGTAATAATGTAAAGGTAAGATTTATAGATATCATAACCATGGGACTTAATTTAAAGGTTATTTGAGAAAGTCATGCAGAAGCAGAGAAAGGAAGAATAAATAAGTGCAAATGGAGCAAAAGTGGGAAAAGGAGAACACAGGCGAAGTCAGACAGAAAGCTTATACAAGAATTCTTCAGGCATAAAAGAGCTTGTCACATATTAGGATGAAAGAATAGCTAGAAATATAGGTAGAGACCTTTTCATTTCAGATCCTAGAAACTATGTTCTGAACTTCATTCTGTGGTTTTAAGCAGCAGCAAATTTTGGCATTAAAAGATTACTCCTCTTTCAATAGAGAGAGTAAGTTAGAAAGTGTCAAAGTGGAAGCAGGAAGATCAGTTAGAACACCATCTGATTATTTAAGTGAAAAATGTATACCGGCAATGATAGAAATAAAGAAAAAGAAATGAAAAATGAATGGATTAGAAACATTTTAGGAGGCAGAAGTAATGACATTGACTGGGTGAATTACACATAGAAAGTGACAATAAAGGAGCTTCATGGTTGCAGCTAGGTTTCTGGGATAAACATTTATCTCAGGACAGAAATATTTAAGCATATTTGGAGATCAAGGATTAAAAGAACTTAATGTTCTGTCATTGGTAAATAATTTTCAAAAATGTCACTATCACTTCAGACTAGATAGAGAAGGAATGCTGAAAACTGGATGAGAAAGAGAGCAAATATATACCAACATTAAGAAAAAAACAACAAATCTAGTAAGAATCAGCCTGTTTGTCTAAATTCTCTTATAAGGAATATTCAAATTAACCACAATGGCTACAAAATGGTAAGTGCATTTACAGAAGTAAGAGTTGTTAAACAGAAAACTAGTTAAGGACTACTGTAGCAGTCCAGGCAAGAGATGATAAATGGCTTAGAGTTGTAGTAGAGATGGAGAGAAGTATAGGTATTAAAGAGTTAAGATTGGGCTGGGTGCTGTGTCTCAAGCCCATAGTCCTGGCACTTTGAGGCTGAGGCAAGAGGATAGCTTGAGACCAGGAGTTCAAAACCAGCCTGGACAACATGCAAAACCCTGTCTCTACAAAAAAATTAAAAAAAAAATTATCCAGGTGTGAGAGCCCATGCCTGTAGCCCCAGCTACTAGGGAAGCTAAGGGTGGACGACTGTTTGAACCCCAGGAGTTCAAGGCTGCAGTGAGCCGTGATCTCGCCACTGCACTCCAGCCTGGGTGACAGAGTGAAACCCTGTCAAAAAAGAAGAGAAGAGAAGAGAAAGAGAAAGAGAAAGAGAAAGAAAGAGAAAGAGAGAAACAAAGAAAGAAAGAGAGAGAAAGAAAGAAAGGTAAAATTGATAAAACTGGGTGTTGCTTTGGTTTGAAAATATGCAACTGGAGAGGAAACAAGATGGCCAAATAGACACAACTCTGGTGCACGACACCCAGCGAGAGACACACAGAAATTGAGAGATCTCCTAGCTCCAACAGAGGTACCAGGTGCATTTCAACGGGTCTGGCTGGATGGTGAGCAAAGCCCAGACAGGGCAAACCCAGGCGGGGAGGGGTGCTACTTCATCCAGAAAGTGCATCTGACCCATGAGTCAGAGGTGGCAGACCCCTCTGCCACCCTGGTCCAGGTACAGCACTTCCCCCAAGGCCTCAGCAATCCATAGAACAGGAAATCTTTGCCAGCAAAATGCCAGAAATTACAAGCCCAGAGTTGAATAATAATCCAAGACCGTGTCCCAGACTGTCGTACAGATCTAAGCAAACACATAAGCCTATAAGTCGACTGGGAGAGCCTGCAGACTGACCTAGTGCCTCCTCCCACTGCATGGAGAGAGAGGGAATTGAAAGCCAGAAGACAGACGGAGCAGCTGGGTGGGCCCCTTCCCCATGACTGGAGAGAGAGGGAGCTGAAAGACGGGAGACAGACGGTGTGGCAGGGTGGGTCTCCACCCTCCCCCACAAATCTCAGAGGGCTGAAGCACTAACTCTAGTGGGTTATGCAGCCAGTGCCTCAGTCTGAGCTGAACCCTGAATGATCCAGCTCTGCGGAGGAAAGGTGCAACCCACCAATAAAGAGGCGGGACTAGGCTTCATGTTTTAACAAAAAACACAGGAAGCCTATGCAGCAACAGGATGGTGTTCTTGACCACGCAGTAGCGCCTCCAGGTCAGTGGAAGATGCGGGCCTAAACTCCCAGTGTAAACAAAAATGACGCAGGAAGCTTAACTAGTAACATGAAGGAGTCCCTGAAAATCCAGGAGTGCCTCGACAGGCAGAAAGTGACCTCATCAAGCAGCTCCCTGAGATCACAGCCAGGTAAATACACGAAGACGGGAAAAAAAACAGCACAAAAAAGATGAAACCATCAAAGGCCAGAACACCTCTTCTCCTTCAAGGAAGGGATCACAACTCCTCAACAACATAGGAACACAGAATGACTGAGAAAGCACGACAAATTGACAGAAACAGGCTTCAGAAGGTGGATAATAACAAATTTCTGAGCTAAAGGAACACATTATAACCCAATGCAAAGAAACTAAAAACCTTGAAAAACCATTAGGCAAAATGCTAACTAAAATAACCAGCTTAGAGAAGAACATAAACGACTTGATGAAGTTGAAAAACACAGCACAAGAACTATGTGAAGTAAACACAAGTTTTAATAGCCAAATCAATCAAGCAGAAGAAAGGATATCAGAGATTGAAGAACAACTCAATGAAATAAAAAGAGAAGGCAAGACAAGAGAAAAAAAGAGTGAAAAGAAATGAACATAGCCTCCAAGAAATATGGGACTATGTGAAACGACCTAATATACGCTTGATAGATGTACCTGAATATGACAGAGAGAATGATTCCAAGCTGGAAAACATACTCCAGGATATTATCCAGGAGAACTTCCCCAGCCTAGCAAGGTAGTCCAACATTCAAATGCAAGAAATACAGAGAACTCCACAAAGATATTCCTCAAGAAGAGCAACCCCAAGACACATAATCGTCAGATTCACCAGTGTTGAAACAAAGGAAAAAATGCAAAGGGCAGCCAGAGAGAAAGGTCAGGTCACCCACAGAGGGAAGCACATCAGACTCACAGTGGATCTCTCAGCAGAAACCCTACAAGCCAGAAGAGAGTGGGGGCCAGTATTCAACATCCTTAAAGAAAATAACTTTCAACCAGAATCTCATATCCAGCCAAACTAAGCTTCATAAGTGAGTGAGAAATAAAATCCTTTAAGAACAAGCAATTTCTGAGAGATTTCATCACCACCAGACCTGCTTTACAAGAGCTCCTGAAAGAAACGCTAAACACAGAAAGGAAAAAGTATCAGCCACTGCAAAAGCACACCAAATGGCAAAGACTAAAAATGCAATGAAGAAACTGAGTCAACTAAAGGGCAAGAAAACCAGCCAGTAATAAAATGGAAATTCACACATAACAATATTAACATTGAATGTAAACTGCCTAAAGACCCCAATCAAAAGACACAGAGTGGCAAACTGGATAAAAAGTCAAGACCCATTGGTGTGCTGTATTCAGGAGACCCGTCTCATGTACAAAGACACACATAGACTCAAAATAAATGGATGGAAGAAGATTTTACCAAGCAAATGGAGAACAACAAAAAAGCAGGGGTTACAATCCTAGTCTCTGATAAAATGGACTTCAAATCAACAAAGATCAAAAAAGACAAAGAAGGGCATTACATAATGGTAAAAGGATCAATCCAACAAGAAGTGCTAACTGTCCTAAATATATACGCACTCAACACAGGAGCACCCAGATACAAAAATCAAGTTCTTAATGACCTAAAATGAAATTTAGACTCCCACATAATAATAGTGGGAGACTTCAACACTTCACTGTCAATATTAGACAGATCAATGAGACAGAAAATTAACAAGGACATCCAAGACTTGAATGCAGAGCTGGACCAAGTAGACCTAATAGACGTATACAGAATGCTCCACCCCAAATCCACGGAATATATATTCTTCTCAGCACCACATCGCACTTACTCTAAAATTGACCACCTAAGTGGAAGCAAATCAATCCTCAACAAATGCAAAAGAATGGAAATCATAACAGTCTATCAGACCACAGCGCAATCAGATTAGAACTCAGGATTAAGAAACTTACTCAAATCTACACAACTACTTGGAAACTGAGCATCTTGCTTATGAGTGTTGACTGGATAAAAAACGAAATGAAGGCAGAAACAAAGATGTTCTTCGAAACCAATCAGAATGAAGACACTACTTACCAGAATCTCTGGGACACCTTTAAAGCAGTATTGAGAGGGAAATTTATAGCAATAATTGCCCACATGAGAAACAAGGAGAGATCCAAAATCGACACCCTATCATCAAAATTGAAATAGCTGGAGGAGGAAGATAAACAAAAACTCAAAAGCTAGCAGAAGACAAGAAATAACTCCAAAAGCAATGATGATAAAAGCCAAGATAGACAAATGGGATCTGATTAAACTTCAGAGCAAAAGAAACACTCATTGGTGCGTACAGCAAAAGAAACACTCATTGATGCGAACCAGCAACCAACAGAATGGGAAAAAAATTTTGCAATCTACCCATCTGACAAAGGGCTAATATCCAGAATCTACAAAGAACCAAAATAGTTTCACAAGAAAAAAACAAATCCATTCAAAAGTGGGCAAAGGATATGAATAGACACTTATCAAAAGAAAACACATGAGGCCAACAAACATACGAAAAAATGCTCATCATCACTGGTCATTAGAGAAATGCAAATCAAAACCACATTGAGGCACCACCTCACACCAGTTAGAATGGCAATCATTAAAAAATCTGGAGACAACAGATGCTGCAGAGGATGTGGAGAAATAGGAACACTCTTACACTGTTGGTGGGAGTGTTAATTAGTTCAACCATTGTGGAAGCCAGTGTGGCAATTCCTCAAGGGTCTAGAAACAGAAATTCCATTTACAGCAATCCCATTACTGGGTATATACCCAAAGGACTATAAATAATTCTATTATAAAGACATGTGCACATGTATGTTCATTGCAGCCCTGTGTACAATAGCAAAGATCTGGAACCAACCCAAATACCCATCAATGATAGACTGGACAAAGAAAATGTGGCACATATGTACCATGGAATACTACCCAGCCATAAAAAACGATGAGTTCGTGTCCTTTGTAGGGACGTGGATGAATCTGGAAACCATCATTCTCAGCAAACTGAAACAAGAACAGAAAACCAAACACTGCATGTTCTCACACAGAGGCGAGTGTTGAACAATGAGAACATGTGGACTCAGGGAGAGGAGGATCACATACTGGGGGTGGTTGAGGTGGGGGATTAGGGGAGGGATAAAAGGGGTAGAAATGCTGGATATAGATGAAGGGGGAATAGAGGCAGCAAACCACCTGGTTATGTATGCACCTATGCAACAACCCTACATGACCAGCACATGTACCCCAAAACCTAAGTAAAACAAATTAAAGAAAACAAACGCAGCTATAGCTATTATTTATAGACAGTAATGCTCATCCATGTGCACCACTAGTTGTTACTTTTTGATGTAATGCATTTCCATACCATATTTTGTAGAATAATGTACTTTCCTTGAGTATAATATTCTGAGCACAACTACAGATGTTAAAAGGATACATTTATTCCCATGGCACTTTGCAAGTGGCTTACACAAACATTGCCTCCATTTATCCTCCAATCAGTGTTGTGAAGTTAGGCTGATCATTCATATTTTCTCATTTAAAACAATAACAGCAACAAACACACTGTAATGTTTGAGAGTTTAAAATACTTTTCCAACATCAAATATCTATATCAAAAAATAGCAGAAAATGTGTGGTGGTTTTAAAATATTTCCACAATTATATTGCTACTCCCTCCTTCAAGAAGTGGATCTTGATTTCCTTCTTCTTAATTGTGGACTAAGATTCTATTGAGAAGAGGGTTGAAATGATGGTGTGATTCTGAGACTAGGTTGTAAAAGACATTGGGATTTTCTTTCTGCTCTCATTCTCTCCCTTATTGATCATTTGCCCTGGGGAAGACAGCTACCATATTGTGAGAAATCTCTTGCAGTCTGTGGAGAGTCTCACATAGCAAGAAACTGAGGTTTAGTCCAATGACCAGCAGGGAACTGAGGTTTGCTAACAATCATGTGAGTAAGTTGATAGACTAAGATGACTACAGACCTGGCTTACAGCTTGATGGTAACTCTCATGAAACACCCTAATCCAGGACCTCTCAGCTAAGCTTCTAGATTCCTGATCCTCTGAAACTGTACGAGATAATATATACTTGTTGTTTTAAGTTGCTGAATTTTGGGGATAATTTATTACACAGCAACAGATAACTGCTATAGTCTGGATCACAAGTAGCTACTTACTCTTTTCATCCCAACTGCTTCCAAAACTATGGTTATGATTCCCACGTCAGCTGGAGGCCATGACTGCAACTATAACTTTAATCAATATCACCATAGAATCTCTTTTATATCAGTGAGCTCAAGTAAAAATTTATTAATATGGAGGACACAAACTGCAGAACTGCATCATAATCAATCCTGTAAATTTGTTTTCTGGATTAGAGAAGTATTTTTGTGTATTTTTAAGTGAGACATTTAGCTCCCAGCTCACACAGTTCTTAATACTTCTGGATTTTCTACTCCGGCCAGATGGCTATGCATGTTTAAGTTATGGTTCTGATTTTAGAATATATTATAACCAGATTATTACAAAAATGCCATCACCATCTCACATAAAATGCCCACTTCACAGCATTGGACACATTGTAGACTCTCAAGCAATATACAAGCAATTCACTGATATGATATTCACCTAGAATGAATGGTAAATAAACAGCATGGTAGAGTAAACACTACGGATCTTTTTCTTAGGTTTTTACTGTTTTTACTTCCTTTAAGAAGCTCTGTACCTATCTCTTGTACCTGCACTGGAACTGATGTATTTCCTTTTATGGCTTATGAAAGAGAATTTCCCACTCCTTAGAAGCCTTCCACATATTGTTACTTTGGTATCATATTGGTGTATCAATAGTACCATAGCACATTAGAGATGAACAAGAACTTATATCCCATTGCAATTACTTTTCTATTGCCCAAATTGGATTCAGCAGATTTGATTATAAAGATATATATGGCCTGAAAATAATTTTGTAAAAATGAATTTATTGTGTCCCTAATGCCATGATCAATGAAAAGATCTACAGCCATGATTTCCTTCCACTCTTTCCACCATTAATTAGAACAGCTACTTATATATAGTCTAATAGTTCTTTAATTGGATGAATAAATTAACAAGCAAAAATAAAGCAAACTGTTTTATGCAAATAACATTAACACTGTTTATTTAAATTGGGCACCAAGGTGTAAAGCAGGCTACTAGCTAGCAGGCATGAAATTCTTTTAGTAACTATGCAAGAGAAAGATAGATAGATACATACATAGATGAATAGATGAATTGAAACACTGTGTTGAGTGGTAAACAGATATTCAGATATTAGACATAATCATGCCCATAAATTCATGGTCATGCTGACAAGATAGTAAGAAAACTTAGAAAGATAAATAAAATACAAATAATTCAGATTCTATAAAATTAAATAAATACTTAATTCTAAAAGGGTTTGGAGAATGTATTAGATATCAGATGTGTGCGAGAAGTTCTGATTCAAGTAGAACTCAAAGTCCCCATTTGTCAAGGATGAATGATTACTACCATTAGAATTTTCAGTACAGGAGTAAAATGATGAGGAAAAAGACCTAGATATGCATTTGCAAGGCCATGCCCAGAGGGCCATGTGTGGCTGGATCTGACAGCATTTGCAGAAAAATCTGTAGTGAATGATGTTAGTTTTATATAATGCAGGACAACGATTTGAGGAGTATGGAGTTGAGTCTAAAAGCAATGGGAAAATTGTACAAGTTTTGAGCAAGTTTGAGAGAGAGGAAGAACCCAGCCACTATAATTAACAAAAAGAACTGCACAATATCAGCAAACTGATAGGTGCTTAATGCTTAATTAGACAAAAAAGGTGATCCCTTGGTCATGTATCTAATTTTCCCCTCTTATACACCGGAGTCACTAGCTGGAGTACCAAAGGTGTCCCTGCCTTCGATATTACATATTCCACCCTCCAGAATGTGATGAGTCGGTTTTTCAAGCAGAGCCTTGGGTTGTGTCTGTGTAAAAGAACAGCTACACATTTGACATGTTGAGAAAGATGTCTCTTTCTTTATATATCAAATCGGCTGAATCCAATTTGGGTGATAGAAAATTGCAATTGAGATTTAAGTTCTTGGTCATCTCAAATGTGCTGTATAATACTATTGATTACACTAATACAATACCAAAATAACATGTTTAGTTTGAGAAACTAAAGGGTGGTGATAGCTCAGCTTGTGACCGGTGAAAACCACTCTCAGGATTGCCCTGGGTTCTTCATGCATGCAGAATTTTCCTTAATGTGAAGAAGCCTTATTTTGAATTCTAAGGCTAATTTACTACAGAAAGATGCTATGAGAGGGTTTGGGCCCACTGACAACAGGAATTGATGTTCATCCAGACACTTCCTGAAAAAGTAATCTGAAAAGGAGACTGCAGAGATTTAATACATAGTCTCATAAACAAACCATAGTCATAAACCATAAGCCATAAGCCAAGTATATCTAGTTTTGAGTTTGAATATCACTGATTTGGATTTTTATTAAATGAGTAATTTTAAGGAAAAGTCTTTGAAGACTAACATTTGACCTTAACATCATTTCATAAGGCAAAAATATGTACGTAAGATATTACATATACACACACACAATATATAGTGCCTCTAGGATTTTTAATTCTTGTTCATTAAATTTACTTCTGGCTTTCTAATAAGCTATTGAAAAACCGGATGGAGTTAGCAGAAATGAAGTCTTTTGATAGAACTTAAATAGAAATAACTGTGATGCTAGAAAGGGCTACTTTGTCTGACATATAATTTTATTTAATCCATCCTATATCATTATTTTCCTACCTGAACAGGTGTTTCAGAATTCATGAGATTCTGCACTTTTAGAACAGTAAAGGTCAAATACCTAATTTTATCTTTGATGGGAAATATTAAAACGTTTATGTACAGAGGAATATCACATAATATTTGTGAAAAAAAGGATGCTTTATTTAATTTTCTGGTTAAATGAAAGTAAAATAGAGAATCTTGAATCCATGTTAGTACAACCTCCCTCCAATACATTTCTTACAAATGAATACATAGTCTATCATAGCAAATTTAGTTTTTCATTAACAAATATGGATTTTGTGATAACTGAATGTTGATAATTTCTTCAACATTATTGTCTAGGACTGTGAGTGTGGCCATTGACCAAGATAACATGTGCCCCTGAAAGGTTTATGGTAATGTTTGCAAAGGTGATTGTAATAGTTCCTGTCATCCCAAATGTTCATCTATGTGTTGCTTTGGCGATTATCCCATGAAGAAGTAGAGTCTCTTTCAACACCACTTGAATCTGAGTTAGCCATATTGTTTGTTTGACCAATAGAATGCAGTGAAAGCAATGCATCTGATTTTTGAGGTTGGATCTTAAGAGAACTTATTAAAAACTCAAAAAATAACAGATGCTGATGAGGTTCCAGAGAAAAGAGAATGCTTACTGATAAGAATGTAAAAAAGTTCAGCCATTGTGGAAAGCAGTTGACAATTTCTCAAACAACTTAAAACAGTTACCATTTGACTCAGAAATCTAATGACTGAGTATATACCCAAAAGAATATACATTGTTCTACCATAAAGACACATGCACGCATATCTTAATCACAGCACTATTCACAATAGTGAATAAACGGAATCAACCTAAATGTCCATCAGTGGTAGGCTGGATAAAGAAAACGTGGTACACATACACCATAGAATACTATGCAACCATAAAAAAAGAGAGATAATGCCCTTCGCAACAACTTGGATGGAGCTGGAAGCCATTGTCCTTAGAAAAATGATGCAGAAATAGAAAATTAAATACAGCATGTTCTGACTTATAAGTGAGAGCTAAACATTGAGTACACATGGACACAATGCAGGGAACAGCAAATACTGGGACCTAATTGAGGTTGGAGGGTGGGAGGAGGATGAGGATTAAAAAATGACCTGTTGGTTATTATGCTTACCAGCTGTGTAATGAAATAATCTTTGTAACAAACCTCCATGACATACAATTTATCTATATAACAATTCTGCACATGTACCCTGATTCTAAAATAAAAGTTAGAAGAAAAAGAGAGACCTTACAGCATATGCTTTTGCTCTAATGGAAATATGCCTGGAGACTGCCACAAAAGGAAACTGTTCTATCCTAGTGCAGGTTGAGAGGCCGTGGTGGAGAAGAACCCAGCACAGGTGGTGATAGTCGGCACCAGATGCCAGTTGAGAGCAAAGCAACAACGGACTTTCCAACCCAACTCATAGCAGCAGTCTGTTTTCTGCAATAGGGCTACTTAGCCCAAATCTATACAAGCTCAGCTCTGTGTCTTAACTTCTTTTTGCCTTAGTTTCCTGCTCCATAAAATGAGGGTAACAATACTATCTGATTTGTTGGATAATTGACAATATTAAATGCAGGAATGCAAACAGATACATTAAAATATTTCTGAGGGTAAAGTAAGCTCTAATAAAATGGATAAAATGTTAGTGACTAATATTATTGTTGCTGTTGCTGCATTTTTAATTATTTGTCTTTTACAGAAAAGGAAACCAAGACTCAGTAAAACTAAATATTTTGCACAAAGCCACATAGTTACACAACTAGGATTCAGGGCCATATTTATTTATTCCCAAGTCCAAGTGATTAACTGCTGCACATTTTTGTATCTACTTTGCAACTCTGATTTTTTCCGGGATAGTTGCGTGGCATTAATTATGGTCAATGAGTTCAAATATATATATTTTGTGAATATATATTTTATTATCTATTATAAAATGTATGCATTGCATATTTTATGTATTGTATATGTTTTATGTATTAATATATATTTATCTATTTTATATATTATGTAATATATATTTTATGTATTATATACATTATATATTTGCACAAGCGAAATAAATAACATTTTTATTAGCCTAGTGCAACTAAGTTAAGCACTTTAATATAACTTTGTCCAATGTGTCAGGCCCTTGCTACCTCCCTGGCATCATCTTCCATGATTCCCTCTTATGAACCCTGGATTTCAGACCACACAGTCTGTGCACCTTCTGCACATGCTGTAACATGCTACGTAACATTGCAAAGGGAAATTGAACAAACATTTATGTTCAAATCCTGTCCTAAAGACTTCAGTTGGTGTACTAATTAAACTATCTTTATGAGAATACCCAACTGTACCATTTAATGTTTTACTACAAAAAAGAATGAGAAAGGGTATAGAATAGCAAAAAATAGAGATTATTTTTTTTTTCTAATGAGTTTGGAAATAAGAATGGTCTCATGAGAAATGAGAGCTTCGTTTAATACCAAATGCATTCCTATGCTGGAATTGCAATTCATGTGAATTTTAACAGATGTCATACCTAAGTTCTCAAACTGTTATAATCCATTTGCACATTCTTAAACAGAGCAAAAGCAAATATGTGTTGGTGCAATATAAAAGTAGAATCAAGAGCACTTCAGCTTTGTTCATTTTTATTTTTGCGGTACACACCTCCCACTCACACGGAATTCTTCCATCTCCTTCTTTTTTGATTGCACTGCTTTGAATTCAATTCATATTATCTCTGGAGTGCAACCCATCTCTTGATACAACTTTATTTAGTAGATTTCCACTACTGTATAGAAAAAAAAATTCCTTGTTGTGCAGAAGAGAATTATTCACTCTGCTCAAACGTCTGATATATCTTGAAACAAATATGGATTATAGTGGAACACTCAAAATTAAACAGAATTAATCTACCATGTTAAAAAGACAGCAACCATAACCATAGATTACATTTTTAAAAGTTAGCAGTTTGGTTTTACCATTCATAGAGTAAGAGGTAGTCTGAACATAGATGGGATTAAAATGGGAGTGAGTCGACCTCACCTGTAGTAAATAGAAAGCCAACACTCCTCAGAAATGAAAGACCTAAAGAGCTATCAAAATATTTTTTTTTTTTTACTGCTAAAGAAACTTTGAGTTATGCGTTGACAATCTTCACTTTCACTTCAAAGTGTAAAATATTCATAGGAAGTAGTGGCATGTTAAATTGTAATTGTTACACTTTCATGAAGTGTGAGATCTCATGAGACAGTTTATGGTGTTTTAGGCCTGCATTCAGTTCCTGATGATGCCAATTATATAAATAGGTCCATATTTATGTAATGGCAGGTCATTCCTCTGAGCTGAGCCTTTATGTTTTCCCCTGTGAAATGTACAGATTGAGAATGTGTGACTCATCAAATTTTTAACTCAATAGACTGATACATGGCATATGATTTATAACTGGAAGCCAGCATATCAGTACATTTTTATTAGTTTTGCTAACAGCAGGCCACTGAAAGATTTAGTATTTAGCATTACTATTGACAAATATAAAGTATAGCTTTTACAGGAAATCCACTGGAGATTCCAGGTATATGTGCTAGGAAACCTCTGGGGAAGACTGAGAAGGAGTGACATAGGGATTCAAATGGAGGAGATAAGTGTATAATTTTTTTTTCATAATTCTCCTATCTGCCCATCTTAACATACAGTTATGTTCATAAGACTGCCCCTCTTAATTGGTTAAGGTATCACCCGGACCTTCTAAATGCATGAATTTATAAGGGTTTGTTTCTATAAATATTTGATATTTTGGACATCATATTTACTCTTGAAGTCTCTTAAAGGTGTTGTTAAGACAACATTTATGGTAGCTAGATGGCTGCATGTGGGTAAAGATTCAGTGCTTGAATTACAATTATTTACTTATACTCTAAGCAACTAAGTTAAATATATATTTTTAATTGTAGAAAAATACTTTTCTACAATTTACTTGACCTGGGAAAAGGTGACTGAGGTACTCAGCTCTCTGATCTAGATTAGTCAGAGATTTCTTTCATATTAACCATGCACAAAGTTATTCACTAGCTCTACACATAATCAAACATTTGAGACTGTTTCACACTGAATGTGATCTGGAGCAGGTCGAATCTCTTGCACACATAATATTCAGAAGTAATTGTATACTTCTCAGGTGAATGAAAATGATCTATTAATCATTTGTTTCTTCACATATTCATATTCAATAAACATTCAAAGGCTCACAATCTGCCAGGCACTACTCTTAGAACAACAGACTTAACAGTATGTTGCAAAGAGGCAAAGCCCTGGTTCTCATGGAGTTTACGCTGTCACTCTTCTTTAACTTTTCATGAAGATAAACATAACATCCCAAATGTGGTGCTCCCCAAGACCATAGCCCCTGAAAAAGGAGTAACGTTAAGAAGCAGTGTATTATATAACGTAACTTTTTCCGGTTGTGGGAACTTGATCTAGGGGATCCAACTCCATAGGTTGCCCAATGATCTGTTTTGTGGTGGTATGTTGGGTCTGTTAGATATTAACTCTACAAAATATGAATTAAAATTACAAAAAGAATGAGGCAGAGAACACAAGAATATAGACTGAAATCAGGTAAAGAGAGGTTCTATAAGAGAGCAAAAGTAATGCTAGAGGAAATAAAAACACAGAAACTCTTCTGAGACTGAGAAGAGTAGAATTTGAGGACATCAGCTGATGGAGACATGCTCATGCGTTTCCTAGAACTGACTGGGATTCTGGAGCTAGGTTACATTTGACCCACTTGTAAAATCTTTCTTACGCTTCTAGAGAGGTGGCCTGCATGTGATTTTTCCAACTTCAATAAACAAACAAATTAAACAGAATGCATATCTGCTAAACATGCATATGGCTATTTTCTTCTATTTCCATTATATGCCCCTCAAATTTTATTCATTTATTAAGATGCACATTTATATTGAATTACATGGAGAAAATGATCATTGATGAAAACTTGTTAGAAATGGACCATGCTTCCTTGATGGCACAGTAACCAATTGAATGGCAGTTTATTTCAACTGGTCTATTTAAGAAGCTAGAAAACTGCTTTAAAAATAACCATAGTTCAGGCGGCTATAAGAACAAAATGTTTAGACCTCTCTGATCTTCTGAATCCAGCAAACATATATTGGAAATGCTATGATAGGTCAGGCTTTTACTGGATTTAGAGTCCCCCCCTGCCACACACACACACTTGAATCACAAATGTTCAAGCAAGAATGCAGAGAAAAAGACAAGTGGCTGGCCAGAGGTTCCAGATTTCTTTGGCTGGCACTAAATGAATTGACACACAAAAAAAGCAAGGCAAATGTCAAATTTTATGTAGATAAAGTCTATATAAAACAAAGACTAAGAATCTGTTGAATGAAAAAAGACCATGACTCAGTAAAACATCCAGTGAGAGCAGAATTGGATACACACACACACACACACACACACACACACACACACACACACACACTTAAAAGTAAGTAAAAGTCAGGTGATGTGGACCAGACAGAAAACAGAGTGGTCATTTTCCTAGCTACAAATTGGAATAAAGAGGAAACTAGAAGTAAAAACCTGAATTTCACACTCTCTCACTTGTCATTGGTTGCTTTGTTTTGCGCTTCTGATAACTGTATATATTTGTTCTAATTCCACATTGTGGCTTCAATTGTTCTCAAATAATTTTAAAATTTTTCACATGGATTTGAAAATTAATTAAGAATTTTTTTACAGAAATTTGGGTAGAGTAGCTCCTACCTGCTTGCATTTATTTAGTACCCAGAAGGAACTGAAGAGGTATGTAGCTGCCACGTTTGCTGCAGTTCAGGCTAGATACACTGTGTGTTACATAAGCACACATTTGGATGTTCACGCTGAATTTTTATTTGAAAGCAATCAAGATAAAATACCATTGCATCAACCCCTGTGAAAAACATGTACCCTAGAATCTAAAGCACAAAAAAAGAACATCAAAATATGAGAATAGAAAAGATGCAATAGATATCTTTCTGTACATCAAGATGTAACACAAAATATTCATAATAAACACTATTCAAGGTCTTTTAGAAACAACATGGCTATCATTTATTTATCTTCTCATTCTTTCTTCGCATAATTTTTTTTTTTTTGAGATGGAGTCTCATTCTGTCGCTCAGGCTGCAGTGCTGTGGTGCCATCTCGGCTCACTGCAACCTCCACTTCCCAGGTTCAAGTGATTCTCCCACCACCTCAGTCTCCCGAGTAGCTGGACCTACAGCCATCCACCGTTATTTATTCATTCACGCCTGGCTAAGTTTTGTATTTTTGTAGGGTCAGGTTTTATCATGTTGGCCAGGCTGACCTCAGGTGAATCACCCAACTCGGCCTCTCAAAGTTTTGGGATTATAGGCATGAGCCACTGCACCCAGCCCCTTTCCTTGTATAATTTTATCATGCCTATCTCACAGTAAGTTTTTGACAGAACTAGTTTTACTGTTTGTTTTGTTTTTTAACTATACTTATATTCTGGGATACATGTGCAGAATTTGCAGATTTGTTACATAGGTATACACATGCCATGGTGGTTTGCTGAAGCCATCAACCCATCATCTACGTTAGATATTTCTCCTAATGCTATCCCTCGCCTAACCCCCTCACTCTAGGTTTTGGTGTGTGACGTTTCCCTCTCTGTGTCCATGTGTACACATTGTTCAGCTCCCACTTACGAGTGAGAACATGTGGTGTCTGGTTTTCTGTTGCTGTGTTAGTTTGCTGAGAATGATGTTTTCCAGCTTCATCACATCCCTACAATGGACAAGAACTCATCCTTTTTTATGGCTGCATAGTATTCCATGGTGTATATATGTCACATTGTCTTTATCCAGTCTATTATTGATGGACATTTGAGTTGGTTCCAAGTCTTTGCTGTTGTGAACAGTGCTGCAATAAATGTACATGTGCATGTGTCTTCATATAGTTTTACTATTTTTTTCTTTGCCTTCAACTAAATGACAGGAAAACCATCTAATGTAACTTGAGAAAACATTTTCAAAATTAAGTGGTTTAGTGTGCACTGTCAAAAATAGGTCTTAACAATTTTTAAAATAATGAAAATGCAAAAACAAGTAATTCTGGGCAGTATAAAATTACCAGATTATTTATTGTCTGTCAATTGTCATGAGCAGTCTTATATAATCTGCAAATGAAAATAAAAGTCTATTTATTAATTAAATCCTTACCCTCGTTTTATAAAACAAAAATGGCCATATTCTATTTCTGTTTCAGAATAAATAGAACTTTGTATATTAGAGACTGACTCTTTCGACCTCTGTACTTGTTTTCCAAGATTGAAGTCACTTTCCTAATTGTAAATTTAGATCTTTTATATTGAATCAAAATTTCAGTTTGTAGAGGACATCTCTGATTTGAATAGAGATGGTGCAAATGCAGAAAGAAATAAGCCAACTTGCACATGTGAACAACAATTGTACGCACATACAAGTGGCATTTTTTTCAAGTACTTGGATGCTAACATTTTCAGTTTATATTCTGCTCAAGATGCCTTTCAACACCCTCACTAAGAATATGAATTTTAGAATACTTATATTTTTCTTTAGAATAACCATCTTTGGATTATTTCTAATGTCTATTTAACCAGCAAATGAAAAGGCAGTAGAACACTGTTTAGGGGAAGCAATTCTAATGCCAGATTATCTGGGTTTGAATATCTCACTTGTGGGTTGAGACAACATGGGTTTCAATTTCCTCATTTTAAAATGAAGATGCTTTGGCACTGGCATAAACACAGACATAGACCAGTGGAACAGAATAGAGAACCCAGAAATAAATTCATATATCTACAGTAAATTCATTTTTGACAAAGGTGCCAAGAACATACATTGGGGAAAGGACAGTCTCTTTAATAAGTGGTGTTGGGAAAACTGGATTTCTATCTGCAGAAGAGTGAAACTAGACCGTAACTCTCACCACATTCAAAAGTCACATCAAAATGGGTTAAAGGTTTAAATGTAACACCACAAACTATGAAGCTACTAAAAGAAAACAACAGGGAAACTCCCTGGGACATTGGACTGGGAAAGATTTCTTGAGCAATACCTCATGATTATAGGCAACCAAGCAAAAGTGGGCAAATAGGATTATATCAAGTTAAAAAACTTCTGCACAGCAGAGGAAACAATCAAGTGAAAGGACAACCCACAGAATGGGAGAAAATATGTGCAAACTACTATTTGACAAGGCATTATTAACCAGAATATATAAGGTGCTCAAACAACTCTATAGGAAAAACATCTAATAATCTGATTAGAACATGCGCAAAAGATCTAAATAGCCATTCATCAAAAAAGGCATATAAGTGGCAAATAGGGATTTTAAAAGGTGTCCAACATCACTGGTCATCAGAGAAATTCAAAGCAAAACTGCAGTTGGATAACATCTTACTCCACTTAAAAAGGCTTATATCCAAAAGACAAGCAATAACAAATACCGGCAAGCATGTGAAGAAGAGGGAACCCTTGTACACTGTCAGTGAGAATGTAAATTAGTACAATATCTATGAAGAACAGTTTGGAGGTACTTGATTACCAGAGGCTGGGATGGGTAGTTGGTGGCGGAAAATGGATATGGATAACAGGAACAAAATATAATTAGAAAGAATGAATAAGACCTAGTATTTTCTACCACAACAGAATGATTATAGTAAAAATAATTTAATTGTTCATTAAAAAATAACTAAAAGAGTACATTTGTATTGTTTGTAACACAAAGGACGAATGCTTAATGTTGATGGACACCCCATTTACCCTGATGTGATTATTATTCCTTACATGTCTGTGTCAAAATATCTCATGTAGCTTATAAATATATAAACCTACTATATACACACAAAAATTAAAAAGAAATATTAATAAAATGTATCAAAATAAAATGGATATTCTAGTAATGGGATCTACCTTATGCGTTATTTTGATAATATAATGAATTAAAAATATGTCAAGTGTTTAGCACAGTGACTGTGACATGGGAGGTGCTGAAAAGGTTCTCAACAATGTAGTTATCATTTCAATTATTGCAGCCACTGTTATCATTATTATTTAGCAATATATTCTCTGGTACGTTGTTAGCAGGAATGCAAAATGCTAAAGGCAACATACTAAAACAATCTACCAGATTCTTATGAAGTTTGCTGATCTGTTATCACAGACTCAGCAATCCTGCTTTTAGGAGTTTTACCCAAGAGAAAAGAAAAACATATGCCCACATGAAGAATGCTTATGCCAGCTTTATTCACAATCACCCACAACTGATACCAGCCAATTGATTGCCCACCAAATGGTGAGTAGGTGAGAAAATTGTGGTACTGACATAAAACAGAATATTAATAATTTTTAAAAATGACTACTGACACATGTAACAACATGGATAGATTTCAAATACACTATGTTAAGTGAGAAAAATCAGAAAGAAAAAGGTACAGATTAAAAAATTTAATTTATATGATGTTCTAGAAAAGGCCAAGTTATAAGAACAGAAGCCTGATCAAAGCTTTCCAGGGGGATGGACTACAAAGGGACACAAGGGAACCTTTTGGAATGATGGAAATATTCTATTGATAAAAGTATTCTATGTCTTAATTATGGTTGGTGGTTACATCACTTTAGCAGGTTTGAGGCCAGATAATTTACAAGAAAGCTCCTGGAAGCAAGTAACAAAACACCGTGTTGCCATTAAATTCCTAAGCTATGCAGGTTTGAGGCCAGATAATTTATTGTAGTAGTAATCCAAAGAAAATCATTTTTTATGTCTGACACGTCTCTGAACTGGCTACTCCATATGCAACCAATTAAGTCTTCTTATTGAATAATATGCATTAGTTTCATTATCTTTTTATGTGAAAATTCCGTTTTACAATCAAGTAGCAAACTGTAGAGCCTTCTTTTGATTTAATTGGTTATTTTTTCTTCTTAAATGCAAGATAGGTCTATTATGATATAATAGATGCTCTCATATTTGCATTGTAAATTGTTTGAATTGTTAAATCTTCTTTTCAACTTTTATCTCCTTTTAATTTTTATTGGTATTTGATATTCAAATTTAGCCATAGGCTAAAATTTATAATTTTAAAATTGATGATTGTAATATTTTAAGGATTGAAAGTGTTCTATACTTTTGCAAAATAAATAAAAATAAACTTTAAATCAACTTATTAAGGCACTATAGGCCATGCAAGTTAAGAAAACTGGTCTTTTAAAATATCTTACTCATGAAAGTGTAAGCATTATTTCTAAGTTATACATTTTCAGAAATGAAATTTAATAAAAATAATTTATTCTGCTTAATTCATGTTTAATTTGGCCAACTATTGAAATAATTTAATATCAAATATTTAGAAGGATGCACACAATCTATGACAACAAATGACTAAAACCAAAAATTATTTGAAGTCCTGAAGAACTATAGCCACTGTAAACATTTTAAACTTAAATTGATTTCATTTTTGAGAAAACAATGTTTCTCTCAATTGATTAGGTCCTTAAGAATTGAACTGTTGGGCCACCCTATCACGTAGAAAGCCCCAAGTAGCTGAATTGCTAACTGGGACACAGAAGAGCACAGAAGGAGTGCTAGAGGTGAACAAAACAGTCGTGAACAGCTGCAGAAATAAAAGTTTGTGGAGTCCCATATTCTTTCCTTTAATGGCTTTGAATGTATTTGTATATACTAACCAATTTCAATTTTTCTTCCTTTTCCTGTTCTCTATAGTTTTTGAAGATATTACAGAATGACAAATTGGGATTGCAACTGAATGAGAAAAGCTTGAACACATCCCAAAGTCTTATTTGGTTATAACAAGATTATAACCAAATAAGTTAGTGCTGGAATTTTGAGTTTTCATTTTTGGGAAGAGAATGAAGATATTTGTATTCGTTTAAGTGCATTATGTTAGGCTGGACCGAATTTTTGTTATTGCGGCTATTTGGAAGTATAAGTATTTGTAGAAGGATGTAAATGGATGTTGAAGAGCCAAAGGTGCAGACTGCAGAAGATGCCTGCTTAAGTTCTCTCAACTTGCCTTACAATTTGCTTCTATTTGCAGAAGTTGGAAGGGAAAAAAAACTACGTTCCTAGATTCCCTTGCAATGAAAGTTCTGGATGTGAATAGTTTCTGCCAGGTAGGTGCAATTGCATGAGCTTTGTAAAGCAAAAGGAAGTAATGGTTATTATTCTGCTATTGTGGGTATTTCAAAACAGAGTAGAGATCAGTGTTTGCTGATCCCTGCACTGTATGTGTCAGTGTCTTGCTACCAGCAACTTGGCATGAGAGCCAGTTGTGACAGACACAGAGTACCAGTTTCCTAATGGGCTTCATGAGTACAGTGATGGTCTTGATTCCCTCCATCCAGGTGGTCTCCTAAGTTTCTCTGCTGCAATTCATCCAGCAAGTTTGTAAAATATTGTATTCCATGCAAGCCATCACTTTATTCTAAAATAACACTAGTGTTTTCTGTTTTCTCCAATGAACCCTGTGATGCCACAGTAATACAGGCTTTTCAAAAAAGAATAAAAGGTAGAAATTCGACAGATTCAGAAGACAAAAACATGGTACAGGAAAAAAGTGCAAATCATTTAAGGCAATGTAATCAGGATTATTTCACATCTGTACTTATTTGCACAGACATTTCTTCTTTTATTTAAATGTTTAATTGAAAGGAAATACAGAAAATTTAAAAATGACAAAATGAAGCTAAAGCATTGTGCAGGCATCTCCTAGCAAAACAGACAAGAAAAATGATTTGACATTTTTATGTCAGCAAATTCAAAATGTCTGAATCTTCTATAAATGAGTGCAACAAAACTTTATTAGCTGAAGCTAAAATGTGTCATACAATTACCAAATCACTCATTTTTCTAGCCTGCACTGGTTGGAACTAAGGACAAAGTAAACAGAAAAGGTGCCACTTTTGAACACTTACTAGATGACAATGTACAAAATGATATAATTACTAATTTGGAAATAACTTTCCACTAAAGTTTGATACATTTACAGATATAAATGTGTTCAGCTAATAATCCTAATTAGAAGAAATTCTTTCTATTTTTAGATTTAGTGAAACGTTTTTATTATAAAGAGAGATACAGAGGCTGCCTTGAAAATATGAGCTTCTTAATGCCATTTCCTTCAGCAAAACAGGCATCTCTTAGAGTATCAAGACAAGGCCCAGGTATAATTGCAAGACAATGTAATGAGTTATATTTCTTGCCCAAACTGCAAACAAACATCTCATATTTATTCCAGTTTACTTCTTTGTGTCATACAAATATTTTTATGTGTTCCATGAGAAATGGGTTGAGACAATTTGGTTCAGAGAAGAGTGAATAAACTTGAGACCATTACACCACTCAAAAGAATTTCAAACCCAAATGGAGATCACGCTATCTTGTTAATGGGTTTTTATGTTGAAAAATAATACTTCACATCTTAAGAGTCCTAAGCATGAAAAATTAAAAAATAGGAGATAACACAGGTAACATGAGAAAATCATAACATTTTGAATGACTTAATTTTATTGCACAGAATTATCTAATGCTTACTAATCCTCTCTGCTAACTCCAATCTCAGCCTAAATAACAGAGAGATAGAAAGCAAGCGAGCTTGTATTAATATCTGCCCCTCTCAAAATACACATTTCACCACTACCCCAAACAGGGTTCTCATCACTTCGAGACTGCTTACTGAATCATGCTGTTTTTTTAAAAAAAATCAATGCTACAATATTTCTTTTTACTCAGGGGTCATTAATAGAATCCTGGCTGATTACATATTACCAACACATGTATAACTTATTTAGGCCATGTATTACCATTGGCTTGGAAATACTGGAAAATTCTATCCTCAATATTAGTCCAAAGTTGTTTCCTAAGGGTTAATATATTTCAGATATAAAAGGTAAATTAATTACAGTTATTTTAAAAATGTTATTTTAGAAAACTTTTAAACTTTTGTTTGAAGTTAAGGAGTACATGTGCCAATGTGCAGGTTTGTTACATAGTTAAGTGTGTGCCATGGCGGCTTGCTGCAGAGATCATCCCATCACATAGGTATTAAGCCCAGCATCTATTAGCTATTCTTCCTGATGCACTCCCTCCTTCCATCTCTCACCCTCTGACAGGCCTTAGCTTGTGTTTTACTCCCTCTTCATGTGTCCGTGTATTCTCATCACTCAGCTCCCACTTAAAAGTGTGAATATGCGGTATTTGGTTTTATGTTCCTGTGTTAATTTGCTGAGGATAATGACTTCCAGCTCTGTCTATGTCCGTGTAAATGACATGATCTTGTAAACAACATTTTTTTTTTTAAGAGACAAAGTCTAGCTCTGTTGTCCAGACTGGACTACAATGGGGTGATTATAGCTCACTTCAGACTTGAACTCCTAGGCTCAAGCCATCCTTCTGCCTCAGCCTCCAGAGTAGCTGAATACAGGTGTGTACCACCAGACTCAGCTAATTAAAACAAGTTTTTTTTAGAGATGGTGGGGGCAGGTGAGAGGTGGTCTTGCTATGTTGCCCAAGCTGGTCTTGTGCACCAGCTTCAAGTGATCCTCCAGCCTCAGCATCCTGTATAGCTGGGATCTGGTATTAGAGGTGCAAGCCACTGTACCTGGTTCTAACAAATGTTTTGAATATTTATTTCCACATATGCACTTTCCTCAGAAAATCCATAACCAATACATACTATTCATTTTGAGCCTACCATAGTGGCAGTCATATTATTTTTTTAATTGCATTTTAGGTTTTGGGGTACATGTGAAGAACATGCAAGACTGTTGCATAGGTACACACATGGCAGTGTGATTTGCTGCCTTCCTGCCCTTCACCATTATCTGTTTTAAGTTTATTCTTCTCTCATAAGGAGGTAATAAAGAACAATTTCTTTAGCATTTTAGGCTGAGCGTATGTTGGGATTATCATATGTACACATGATTCTAGACACAAACAACATTACTGAGATTCTTGTAGGAACAACCAGAACTCAGGCTTTGTAAAGTATTAATCATATTGACTAAAGGATTTTGTTTTAGAATAGGTTAGGCTATCCATTATAAAATTCTGGCTTTCTGACATTGAGAGTGTCCTCTGAGTTTGTGCAAACTTCTTGTTGAATTTGTGTCAGAGGGTTGCCCTTCCTTTGATACTTCCTCACTAGGCCAAGAGCAAAGTGAATGTAAGACAATTAAGCTATCCCTAAAATAAACTTTTGTTATTCTTCTGAGTTTATTTCTCTGAGAGGAGAAACAATTTCCTTCAATTTTCCTATAAGAAGCTGATTCATCCTAAAATTTGAAGCCTAAGAAAAGGAAGAAACTATTTTGAGAATCAGAGTCAATCATGAGGAATTTAAACCACAGCAGAGATAAAACCCTGTGTCACAACTAATAGCTCTATATTCCAGGAAAACATATTTGGCCCTTGTAAAGCAAGAATAATAAGTTCTCAGTATAAAAGAAAGCTACTTATTTTTTAATCCTAGAGATCATGGTTTTATTTAAACTAAATTTTAATAATATGTCCTAATGAATAAAATGTCATTTTAAAAATAATAAATGAAACTTAACAAAGCACATATGGTTAGTTTGCATTTAAAAGACAGAAGTGTTTTTCCATTGCAATGTTTAGATTTCTAAAGGATGGACAAAACCTTTTATTTTTAGCCTGCCAATCTGTACCGTGTTTGATTTGTATTTTTTTTTAACATTAAAATTCTACATTAAAAATTATAATTCCCCTTTACCAGGGACCTCAGTGTTCCATCTAATTTCACCACAGATAGTCGTAGTGCCTTCATTCTTTCATTTCAAAGTGCTTATATTTAATATTTATTCCCAAAGAAATAGAAGGCTTAGTCAACTCAATGTTATTTATTTATTTTGCTTTGATCTGCAGGTTGTCATGTAAACTAAGCAGCACATTTCTTTCTCACTTACATATGGGCTTGCTGACTGACAGAGCTCTCAGATTTCTTTGTGGCGAAGGAAAGTTATTTTTGATACAGTGTGAGATATTTTAAAAGAGTGTTTGAAGTGTTAAAGCAGATATCTGGGCCAAGAAAAATGAAGATCATGTTCTTAATTTTGATCATTCCAAAAACTTCAGGCTGAGCTTCCTTATATCAAAAAAAGCATTGTAAAAAGTGAAGGTAGCTATAAAAAGGTGCTTTTTAGCATTTTGGGTTATAGAAATTAGTTTTAAAAATTAATCCCACGCCCCTAACATGATTTTTAATGACTGTTTTTTCTCTGAAATCATGCACATATAGGATTCATCTCTTTCGTCATGCCTTCATTTATTGATCAGATAAATCTCTGAATTTTCTTATTCTGCATTATCAATTGTCTTTTTGCAAAGAAATTAATTTTGTGCATTTAAGGCATGCATCATAATGGTCGATCCATGTCATTATTAATCTCTAAATCAGAATATTGGCACAGACTATACCTCTTGTGTTAGTCACTGCTAATAGAAGTATCGAGAATCAATAAAATGCTGACCTACCTTAAAATGATACAGATAAAAGACCATAGCTTTATTCAGCTTTACCAAGAAAGAAGGAACCAATAAAAAACACTGAGATGACTAGTAAATCAGAGGCCAAAGACCAGTTAATATTGCCCAAGTTAGTATGAATATAAATGTGGTCAACGCATTTAGCCAATTCTGTCCCTTCTCTTCCCCTTCCATTCCCTTCTGTCCCTTCCTTCTTTCTGGAAAAGACATAATACATGCAATATCTACTAAAGTTGAGCATCTATGTATCCTACAACCCAACATATATACTCTGTTTTAAAATTTATACATATATTCAGCAAAGTATATCGGCAGGAATGTTTAAAGTAGTTGTATTGGTAATAGCCAAAACCTGAAAACTACACAGATGATAATCAACAATAAAATGTACAAGTTGAAATACATTCATACAGTGAAATATTATACAAATCAATGTGAATAACTCTCACATACATGATACTGAGTACAGGAAGCCAAACTCTCACATGCATAATACTGAGTAAAGGAAGCCAAACATAGAACCATACAGTACATATGTACTGGATGAAATTGGGATATCCATATATCTATCTATCCATCCACCTATCTATTCCTCACTGTTTTTTAACTTAATGTCATATGAATTACTTATGCTTCATTTAAATATGATTTATAATATTCCCTCATATTAATGGATAATAATTTAAATGCCTGAATTTTTATTTTCATAGTCTTAGAAGCATAACTTGAGTCAAAGCCATACAGTTATGAGAGTCTTCATCTTGTAGGACTCTTGACATTGCCAAAGTCTCTATTCCAATTTATATGCACTGTATGTACTAGAATCGTATGTACTGTATAGTTCTATAGGTACAGAGTGCAAAGAGAGCAAAGCTAACCAACTGTAATAGATACTAGGATAGAGGTTATATTTAGGGAAGTTGGTGATGAGAGTGGGGCAAAAAGAACACTTCTAAGGGGAGAGACATTCTATTCCTTGAACATATACATGAAGGCACCTTTAATATGGAAAAATTCAAGTTGTACAACTTAGGATTTGTCTACTTTCCTATATACACTTCAATTAAAAAGTCCATGCTCTTATAGAATATGTAGATAATATAACAGTGAAAGTAAAAACAAAAAAAATTAGAACTTGATAAACATAAACATAATTACTATTCATCTTCTGGTCTTTTTCCTAACAGTTTTTAAAATGAAAGCTAATATAATACAGAGACAGAAATTGGGATATCTGTTTATCTGTCTATCCATCCACCTGCCTATCTATCCCTCACTGTTTTTTAAGTTAATGTCATATAAATTACTTATGCTTCATTTAAATGATTTTTAATATTCCCTCATATTAATGTATAATAATTTAAATGTCTGCACCTTTATTTTATAGTCTTAGAAGCATAACTTGAGTCAATACCATACAGTAGGACTCTTGACATTGCCAACCAAAGTGTCTACTCCAATTTATATTACCATTAACATCATGGATGTTATTACAAATAAAAAAGTCATCATAATACAAATCTTTCATGCCTAAGTACACTTTTGCAAAGTCAAATGTGCAGTATTAAGATGTGCTATTCCTTACATCAAATATGGATGAGAAAAAAGTAGGTGTACCAAGGAGATAAAAGTTGGATTATTGGTATTTTAAAATATTTTTATCCACAGAATACATTATTCTGGCATATGGCCATTGATACTTATACGCAACACGTCAAATTACTTGGTGTGAGTTCTTAAGTACCATCATAGAAACTAAGAAGGATTTCTCAATAGTTTAATTTCTATTTCATGGAGAGGAATAATAACAAATTGGTTTTGTCCCTTCAAAATTACCACCATGTGTTGATGTACACTATGTTAATAAGAATTTTTCCCTTCAATTTACATAACAATGAAATATGTGGCCATAAACATTTTAAACCAATTTGGTGATTTTTATATTTTTTTCCGCAAGAGTCTTGATTCTTGTGCTTGCTCTCTGAGTGAAAAATCATGCTTCCAATTGATTCATAGATCTGGCAAATACCACTGATGCTAGGAGCTCTTTGCTAATATTCTGAATGGCTAGAAATCCTTACCTTTAAGCATCAGTTCATTTGCTCATTGTCACCACAATCTTTGGGAGTTTAGAAACCTGGAAAGGGTGTTTTTCAAGGTTTGGATGAGTGGTAAAAACAAACGTATTTTGTGTTTGTTAAGTATTTTTGAGGCAGAACATTTAGTTATATTTCTTAGGGCTGATATGTTCATAAAATAATATTTCATCAATATTAATTACTTCTAAGTGTTGAAGATAATACCACTAATAAACATATGTCTAAAATGCTTATTTAAAGGTATAATTCTGCTTACAAAGTGAAGACAGGCAAATTTCATACTGTGACTTATTACAATGGATTATTAACTCAACATGAGCCAATGAGGATTTAGAAAATAATCTTTTCCCTCAATTTTAGGGGGAAAAATACCCCAGAGTAAAGCAGCCTTTGGTGGAGAATCTATTGGGCATGAAATTTACATTTCCCTCACCACCTCAAAATAAAAGTAATTTAAATAACTCACATAAATGAATTTGCCAAAAAAAGCATTATTATCTAAATCTATTTTTAGGCATGCTTTTGTTCTTAATGTGCTAAGTTGAGAGGACGCACATTTATTGTCTTTGCCTTCTAAAATTAACATTTATTTGACATGAAAGGGAATTTCATTACAAACTGGCATACATTAGAAAACTGATGGAGCAACAAGAGAAATAAATTTAATAGTTATAATACAAACATGATTTAATTTCACATAGTTTTCAAATTAATATCTTTTATATCAATACACTGTTTTCAGATTTTAATATAAATCTATGTTCTTTAAAATGTAATAACAATTTTCAGATCTGCAAATATTTGGCTACTGGCTACCCCCTTTTTATGTTCATTCCTAGTTGGAGAGAAAGCTCAGATAAGTCAATTCTAAGGCAAGAGCTGGAATGAAGATGAGAGAGAGAGTGACAGCTAGGGTTGAAGAGAGAGCTATAGGAATAATCAGGGAAGAGAGTGACAATATTTTAATGGAGGAAAGATCTGAGAAGGCTTCATTGAGAGGTGACATTTGAGCTAGACCTTTAACTAAAAGGCAGGGGATGTGCCAGTCACAGAAGAGTGAAAGGGGAAATCTGTCCAATATTCTCTTGTTATCTACCCATCCAGGGTCTTAGTTCTGAACCTGCCACAAAGCCATTCTTCATGCTGCTGTGAGAGTCATCTTTTGAACAGGCAAATAGCATCACATCATATTCTCCTCCCCACTGGTTTAAAGTACAATATACTTTTAGTTTATTGCATGTCATGAAAAGGTTTCTGATCATCTCGACTAAGTTTATCTCATCACCTCTGTCTCTCATTACTTGCACTTCCACCACTCACTGCCACTTTCCCCGGTCTTACCAAATTATTTGTACTTTCCTAAATACATCACGATCTTTCATGAGCTTCATCCTCTGTCTGGAATAAGCTTTTGCTCAAAATTTATGTAGTTGATTTTGACTCATATATCACAGCCAGCTCAAATAAGATGACAATTGCTAGAAAACTCTTTAACCCCTGATCTATTTGTCTTACATAGCTGTTCACTGCAAGAACTAGAATAGGCCTTTTCCTCAGACAAGTTCCCCTTGTTTATATGTATGTTCATTACGTACACTCCTTGGTTCTCCTCTTGTTTACACATGTGTTCCCTACATGCACTTCTTGGTTCTGGTGACAATTTCAGTTTTCTGCTTGTTTGCTTCTCCCTTGCACCATAGACACTGTGGGTCTAAATTTTCTATACTTAGAACCAAATACAAAATAGGAGCACATTTATTTTGGTTGTTAAATTAGACAGAAATGAGCAAAGGCAAGATGAGAGAATAGAGACACTGTTTGGGGAAGAAAAGAGAGAAGCAAAAAGGCCTTAAAATAATGAGAAAAATGGTTGGTAGAAACAAGGGAGTCATATGAGGGATATAAATGCCATCAAATGGATTAGATCCCTATTCTATTTTCATAGACATGCCAGCAAATATTTTCAACAGAAGAACGACCCAGTTTACACTTTGAAACCGTAAATAAAAAACATTAATATCAGTCAAATTTTGACATAAAGAGCAATTCATACAATATTTAACTAAAGTCCTGCTTACATTTTTATTATCTGAAAAATATATATGCTAAATGGAAGACTCTAATTATGATTGTTATTTATAATAAAAAATTCTAAGGTTGAGATTCAAAAGATATGAACACATTTAGAGTATATTACATTTATATAAGTAACAGAGAGCTTCAACGTTATTTTAAGAGAAACTTAGCAATAATAATATAGTAAAATGGTATTCAATGAGTCTTGACAATTATAACTTCACATAGACTTCTAAATAATGGATCAGTGAATTGTAGTTTCTAGGTACTGAACACTAAGCCACATCTGTCCTTTATTCTGTTGTATGCTTGTCTGTGTCTGATTTCAAACTACGTATTTCTGTATAGTGGCCCTATTAGCATTTCTTGCAATTGTGACCAATCAGTTTTTAAGTAAATAACTTCGTATTATTTTTGCAACATCTTTTGGTGATTCTGTCCCATCTGATAGAACATGGAGCTTGAATAGATCTGTCTTACACATTTTTACAGTAAGAAAATAGAATATGAGCATATGAAAAATTCATCATTATTCTCCTTAGTCCTTCAAATAACTACATCTTGAATTTCTATCCTCAGAAAAAGCAATTGGTCATCTTAGATATAATGATACGACTCAGAGGCACATCCACATGCAGTGTGTCAGAGGAAAAAAATGAATCTCATTTTCTAGAGTCTGCAGAGTGCTAGTAGTGTAAGGAAAGGTTAAAAGAAAACTAAAATGATTTAGAAGTCATAATAGATAGGACACTCTAATGGCATGAATCTGTGCTCTAGAGATTACTTCAAAATTGATTGACCTTATAACCACAACACCAAATGATTTTGTATTCAACATAGCAGCTCTCTAAATTAATCCACTATGGGTATATCAGAATTTCATTTAAACAAGTAAGTTATACTGATCTCAAATACTAGAGAGGTAGATTTCTAAGAATATAAGAGAACATTTATTTTTCCTAAGAAATAAAAAAAAAAAAAAGGAATATAATCTCTCAGCTCAATTCTTATTTTTGATTTTGCCCAGATGCAAATAAATAAATAATAAAGTTCACAGAAGAATGCTTTAAATGTATGCAGTCTATACTTATCTTTATATTCAAGATGACATCCTTGGAGCAAGTCAAACTATTACATTATTCATACACAATTCTTTCTGTTTCTCATAGATTTTTTTTCCCCCTGAATTGTGTTTGGATAGAATATCATCACACTGTATTGAGTAGAGATGTAAGAAAACTCATCTATATCACTGTACTTACTGTGGAGATAATATAAAAACATAGTGCCATACATTTCAGAATTTCTTTTTATAAGAATTTTTTTGGTTGAAATTACTCAGACTTTTCTGTAGTGTTTGTTTTCCATTTATTTCACAGATGTAGAGATAATGTAACTGTCTTATTTTCCTTTATACATTAATATAAGATTACTAAGAAACAAAGTTGGAGCTATGGAAGGCATTCTGGTGGCTCCATCTGAATCCCTTTGCCTCAGGTACATCCACACTCTCGTGACAGAGAGGGTTGTGGCTGCTGAAGTCTCACTTCTGTCTTCTCTGAAAATTACCCTTCACAGAATAGAAGCTGCCTCAATTGGCAGCCAGCCACAGATGACTGCTTAAGGAGATACAAAAGGACCACTTTCTTTTCTCATGGTAGAACCAAGTTTTGATATAAATCAGCTTCAGAACTTTTGATGACACCAGGATGAAGGGAACCTCCAAGGAGAGACCTCTTCACTCTTGCTTAGAATTTATTTCCTGAACCATCCTGCTTCTCAGGATATGTCACAGAAACATTGTTTCTAAGGGAAAATATGCAAGGTACTTTTTATTGTAGACAAGTTTTGATTGCAAGGTAAAGAAAGTCTGTTGAGATACTCAAAACTCATCTGAATACCTGGAATAACAATCCTGTCCTAACAATTTGAAACAAACATTCTACTAAGCTCAGAGGTCTTTGTCATTAGATGAAAAACATGCTTTTACATTCCTTAGAATCTTATCAAATTCAAATGTCCTTAGAGTTAGACATTTCTATCTCTGTACATATGTATATTTTTTAAAAGGAAAATAAATGCAAAATCCAACCAGGTGATCACTGGAGTATGATACCAATATATCTGTGACTAGAGGAAAAAAAATTTGTACCTTAAAACCACCAGTTTAAGCCACATGAAAAATGCAAGCAACAATTCTTTATAACAACTGCAGAGTTGTCGTAAGAATCCACTCAGAGCTCCAGCTGAAATATTCACTCCTTTATCACCCCAATTAACTGGGATTGTAGTTGTTTATTAGTGAACTAACTATCTGGGGTAAATGGGTTGACTTCATTAAATTGAGATGCACCTTTCAAGATCTAAACTATTTAGAATTATATATAAACCATTACAGATTTTGGGTCTCAACAGGGGCGGGTTAGCACCTCTCAGGGAATGGTACTTCTTGAAAGTTTTGCTTTATAGGAAGATATTAAATAATGCCTAAATGAACTGAGGTATTATTTTTGTTAAAATAACATATTTACAATGCTATGACATCTAACATTACAATGTTATAACATTGTAATTTTGTTATTTTCACAAAATATTTGTTATTTTGACAAAAAATAATTTTAGGAAAAATGAATTGAGGTATTATTTTTGTTAAAACAAATATTACCATGATATGACATCTCAACAAATCAATTTAAGATTCAATACAATGTCAATTAAAACTCCCTCAGTTTTCCATTAAACTTGACAAGTGTATTCTAAAATCCACATGGACGAAGTCATGAGTAGTACAAGATGGATAATTTACCCTATCAAACATAAAAGTGTATTTCATTTAGAACAATTTACATAACTTATTAATGAAATAGAAAAACTGACCTGTAGAATGACATAAAGCACACAGAAAAAAAAAAAAAAAAGCATATATGGAATCTTGACAGTGGACATTACAAGTCAGTGAATGAAAAGATAGGTTTTCCAGTAACTGAAGGCAGCTAAACAGGGAGCGAACATGAAAACAACAACAAAAAAACAGAATTCTAAATTTACGCCAATCACAAAAATTTATTTGACAGATTAACAATTTTATTACAAATCTAAAAGAAAATCATTGAAAATATCTTTATCACTTTGAAATGAGTTTTTTAAAAACAAATCTCACAGTTAAAAACTACATAAATATATTGTTAATTTCAATAATATTGAGAATTTCTTTTCATGAAAAAATATCCTAAAAAGAAGGAAAAAGGAAATCACAAACAGAGTAGACATTACAGCCATCAAATTAATTCTAACGCTGTGTAAACTGCCAATGTGAAAGAAAATGGCAAACAAAATGGTTTATTTGAATGGGCAAAAGTCATAAATATATATTTAATTTAAAAAAATTCAAAATGGCTCCAATCATGTAAAGAGCAGTAAATGAAATTTACAGTAAAATTATAATAGGAAAGTATTTCAGATTGATCAGATTGGCAAAAATGTAAAAGGCAGTTTTAACATCATGTGCGTGCAAAGATACTGAGAAGCCAACATTTCCTCTTCTGCCAGTAACAGTGTAAATTTAAACAACGTTAGAAAACATTTTTTTCATTACCTACGGAATTGGAGATTCATATTTCCTACCACCAAGTAATTCCACTCCTAGATTTCTATCCTGAAGACTGTCTTGGACATGAGCACCAGTAGATAAATATATTAAAAATTAAAGAAGTTTGGTCTAAACTTTATTATCTTAATGGCAAATAAAATTTACATGAATGGTAAGATGGATACCAAAAATGTAGTATTTTCATTTACAACACAGCAGTGACTAAATTTAATAATGCTATATGCATTAACATAAATATCACTAATAATGTTTAAAGGAAGGAGTTATGGAAGAACATATACAAAGATTCCTTTCATGTTAAGTTCAACAACTGATAACAATGCAAATATGTTAAAGCTATAGGAAAAGGGAGGAGGTTAATACAATAAAAGTGATGAGATTAGGATGGCAGGATGAATGAGGAAGTTGTTATCCAAGAAGAGTCACAAGCAGAAGTTGGATCTTAAATCATTGGCAATCATTTTTTTAAACATTAGCTGATAAACTTAATTACTGTTTGTTTTATTATTGTCGGTTCAATTATATGTTCTTTGTCTCATCCCAGTTGCTTGCATATACATAAATATCCATCTTACCTAGCTATTTCAGATTTTAACTCCCATTCATTATTTTCTTGTGTCACAACATATGCATTTGTGTATATCAGATCACATCAATGCATATATTATTGAATATATGCATATGTATATATTCAGTCTCATTATTTAACCCCAGAGTGAACTTTTAAAGTTTTTACTTTATAAAAATAAAGTTGATGATGATTACAACAATAGATCACACCAATCCAATTCATCATTAGGATATCATGAGAAGAACTATATACATAGTACTGTTCACAAATTTTATTACATTTTTGTATTTTTTGTAAACAATACAGAAATTGTTTTTTGGAAACAGGATCTTGCTCTGTTATCCAAAGTGCGGTGTAGTGGTGTGATCATGGCTGACTGCAGCCTCAAATTCCTGGGCTCAAGCCAGCCTATCTCACCTTCCCAAGTAGCTGGTACTGCAGATGCACACCCATCATGCCTAGCAAATGTTTAAATTTTTTTCATAGAGGCAGAGTTTGACTCTGTCATCCAGGCTAGTCTTAAACTCTTTGCTTCAAGCGATCCTCTTGCCTCAGCCTTCCCTTGTGCTGGGATTACAGATGTGAGCCATTGTGCCCAGCCAAGAAGTTGTTTTCTTTCTTGATACTTTTGCTTTTCCTCTATTACAACAAGGATATAAATATTCATTTTGCTTCTTATTTTTCCATTTGTATCCCTTTAATTTGTACAAATTTTTAGTTCAAATAAGTGACAAATTCAGACTTCTACTTCTGTGGGCAACATCAAAAGTAAATTATTCAAATGCCTAGAATCCTCTAAAATTTTATCTATCATAAATCAAATTATAGGAGTTTATAATTGCAAATCATCTTTTCTAAATAAATGTCTGAAAGGTTATTATGCAGCATGTTCTGTATAATAATATTTCAGTACATTATTTGAGGGCACTTGACTTTGTCACCATATGCATTATAGCTATTTTTTAGTGTTTAGAAATAAATAACATCATGGTGCAATTAGTGTTGCTTATAATAGATATGTACAAAACTTAATTAAAATATGATAAATGGAGAATTTTTCCCACTAAGATGTCACATTATTTTGGGGGAACATCTGTTTATTTTTAAGCCATGTTATACATCTTGTTCTTGATGTTGCATGCTAATGATATTATTGCAATATATCTCAGTGCACTTTTAAAAGACCAGAAGTAGGTATGAAATGATATATTTGGGGCCATATCAGTAATTTGAGATTGTTTTTCTACTCTCTTAGAGTAGAAATTCTTAAGTTTTGTCTTCTTAAGAATAAAATCTAACTATTTATACTTGTCCTACATTTCAAAAATTTTTTTAAATGTACATCTTAAATCAACAGAAAAACATATTTAATTCGATAACAAACTTCATAATTTAAAATTCTATTACAATAAATCTAATATGATTCCACAGTGACAAACTGATTGGAGGTAAATAGTAACTCTTAGGCACTCTGAACTATTGAGCTGGCCATCATGACAGTAGATAAGAGGAAAAGTTAAATGGAAATGGAAATGTGGAAACCTAAAAATGTATCTCATGCCTTCATTGTCTAAATATAGAAGAGGATAAAATACATATTAAGCCAGGCCAAGGGAAAAAGAAATATAAAGAATTGCTGACTATAAATTTGAATTTTGTGAACAATAGAACATAAATACAAAACAGTTAAATAGACAAAATTGAATAAATGATTGTAGCTTAATTAAACAAATTTAAACTAGTGAATTAAAAAAATCTTAGTGATCTTTCATTTATTAACAGGAAGAAATACAGTCTAGAATAAGAGTTGAAGTTTACAGTCTAATATCAACACAGACAGAAGGAGTCTGGCTTTGTTAACCAGGCTGGAGTGCAGTGGTGTGATCATGGCTCACTGCAGCCTCTGCCTTCCAGGTTCAAGTGATTTCAGATAATTTTTGTATTTTTACTAGAGAAGGGGTTTCACCATGTTGGCCAGGCGTTCTCGAACTCCTGACCTCAGGTGATCCACCTACCTTGGACTACCAAATGTTAGGATTACAGGCATGAGCCACTGTGCCTAGCCCTAACACACACTGATTTGATTGCTTCTAAAAGGAAAGACAAGAGATAAAATAAAAGCAATAACATGACATCATGTGAGGCTCATTGAAGAAACTGAGTCTGTTGGTCTGGACTACAGAGAGATGTGAGGGACGTGAGAGATGATTTCTCAAAATGGAAGTCCTATCTCACAGCACTTGTTTTAAGTGTTTCTATAGGACAAATTCAACAGAAGCAAGGAATTTTTATAAAGCAAATGTTCACAAATAGAATGGATCATGAGATCTTCACCAGCTTTATATTTAGCTGCTATCTAAACAAAACCAGTGACATTGAAAAAAGGTTTCAAGTGTTAGATAGAGATTTAACAGAACAAACTCTTAGCGTTCCTTCAGACTTTAAATTCCTTGCATTATACCTTAGATTGTTGCATCATGCTTATAAAATCTTGATAATTAAAGACTTTAAAAACTGATTTGACTACAGCATGAATTAATTTGAACCTAACGATTGCACAGTTATTGAGAATTATACCTATAAAACTGTCAAAACTAGTTGCTAAGCAAACAAAAACCAGTCTACAAGTGCACTAATGTTATGGATACATTAGACTGAGTTGTTTATTTTTCTATTCCTAACCACTATATGTGGGCTGTGGAGTTAAACTACTAATCTATTACTAATGCTACTGTTACTAGTACTACTCCTACTAACTCCCTTCTTCTACGACTACTGGTCCCACTGCCTGCTCTTGTTAGTAGGAGTAGTACTAGTAGTGTCATCTTCACAACAATCATATAGAATATAATGATCATCCTTATTGTATACAGGAGGAACTTAGGCAGAGACAGGTTAGAAAACATACCCAAGATTGACTTCAGCAACTGGACTGTGAATAGATACCTGAAACAGACGATTCTACAGTTTTCCCCCTAAATTTATTTGCAGAGAAGCAAACACTTTGTATTTCAAGATTCAGCTTATGACTCAGTTCTTAGCAATGGATTTGTCATTAGTTACTGGTTAAAAAAGACTGGTGTAGGAATAGGCATAGTATTCAATACAGACCAGCCTAAGCTAATCAATCCAATTTCAGAGACTTTTACTGATATTGACTAGAGAGTTGAACTCCTTTTACTGGGTCTTTGAAGAGAAGTGACTGTAAACCCAGGGAGAATGTGTCTGAGAATAGAAGCGGCAGAGACAGACAGGGGGTTGAAGAGAGAGAGGGAGGGAAGCAGGGAGGGAGGAAAGAAGAGAAGGAAAAAAGGAAGGCAAAGTAAGAAAAAAAAATACTGAGAGGTGAAGACAAGTTCTCTGAATATATCCAGTCTGAATAAATAAATACCCAGGGACTTATCAGTTATATGAATATTGTATTAGTTTTATCAAAAATGAGATAGATTTATATTACATGCAAATAGAATTCACTGGTGAATTAATTTGTTTAGGATACAAAACTAAATAGAGCACTATGATGGCTGATTTAAAACTGAGATTTTCATTTTGATTGTTTTCATTATGAAAATACTATTCTTAATCTCGTTTATATAGCGGCATTTTATAAGATTTATGTAAGAAAGATGGACAACTAAAAATGCTTGAAAATGATAATTTTGAATAATTTCTTATACTCTTTCACACTCTAACATTCTACAATACTCTGAATTTCATTTTTTTAACAACTAAATGAAAAAAACTATGTCCATTGGTTATCAGGAAGTACTTTTTCACACTACAGTAAAAGGAAATGAAAATAATAATTATTCAATTCTGATTCTATTTCAGACACAATGCTATGTCTTTTGTATAAATTAACTTGTATTTTTTATCATTTTTTTCAGATTTTCCATTACAAAGATTGAATTTCTTTCAAAAATATTAAAGTTATGAATTCTGTTTGTATTTTATCCTTTATTTTTAATTCTTGTCTTTTCCGATTATTACTATACTTTATATATTTTACCATAAACTTAAAACAAATAGCTGATGTTTGAAAAATTGTAAGATATGTACAGTAACTAAGTCAATAAAGATTTTCATTAAAAGCATAATATAGTCACACAAAAAATGTGCAAACATCACTAATAAGCAGTTTGACTTAGGGAAATGAAGCTGAAATGAATAATACCTATATGAAGAGATGCTTAAGTTATCCAGTAATCAGGGAATTGTGAATTTGAACAAGAGATACTACTTAACCATCTGAATGGTGAACTTGCAAGGATGGAAGCCTTACTACCTATAGGTGAGGTATAAATTGACTAGAACTCTCATGCATTACTAATAGGAGTATAGGCTGATAGAGCTATTATATAAAGCATTCTGGTAATTTTAAGTGAAATTAATTATGAACATGCATGAAATGTAGCTATTTTACCAGAGAAAATACTCTTACATCAATTTGTTTAACAAAATGTGTGTTAATATTCACTGTACCTGTGTTTAGTTTAGTGGGCTGTTTGGATGATCTATGTATGTGTTCAAGCCAGGGAAGTAAATAATTAAAATATGGTGAAGGTTACTATGAAACACCATGCATCAGAAACAAGTAATGGACTAGACATACAGAGAGTAGCATGGATGTAATTGAAAACAGCATTGAGTAAAAAACATAGGTGAAGACAACAAGATTTACAGCATTTTATTTGCATTAATTATGTGAACTAAACTCACACATACAAACACAACAACAATTTTAAAAGCATGCTATCAACTGACTACTTGTCACCCCTGCTAAATTTTATATGTTTAAACTCCTAGTCTTCAATGTGATATTTGAAGATGGGGACTTTGGTACTTAATTAAAGGTAGATTAGGTTAAGAGGGTAGGCCCCTTATAAAAAAATTTAATGCCCTTATAAAAAGAGAAAAACACAGGAGATCATTTTTTTCAAGAGCATGAGCACATAAAGTGAAAGCAACCAGTCTATGGTATTTTGGTATAGCACCTGAGACTGACTAAGACAGAGTATTAGAATGAGTGCCTAGAGAAGGTGTAAAGGAAACGGAGAAAGGGGAAAATAAATATATTAAGAGAGAGCTCTTGCTGTAATCAATGATATTAGCTTACATTTAACAAAGGACGATGCTTAACACAACTTTCAGCTGTTAGGTCAGCCCAGAAAAAAAAAAAAAAAGTTAAGCAATGAAATGATTGGGCATTCAATTCTATATTATGCTATTATTATTCACGTATTTACCAATTTCTGATTTCTTATGAAATTTTGTTATTTTAAGACTCTTAAGCTTCTTTATAATTCTTCTGCTTTATCTCATTTTCAGAAACATACATGTCCTAGTTACCACTGTCTTTAGTGACATAGCTCTCTCCAAATCCACCTGTCTCACTTCAATTTATTTTCCAAAACTGAATTCAGATTAGTTTATCAAATCAAAGCCTACTACAATAATCTCATGATACATATATTTAATATTTTCCTACTGCTCTTAAATAAACACAAAGTTTTTAAAAACTTTTTTTGAGACCCCACATGGGGCCCATCAACCCCTCTAGCTTCATTTCACACCACTCATAGCCACATTCAGCTCTGTCTTCCCGCATCTGGAGCATCACTTTTTGAGGGAAGCCTTCTCTTATCCCCTAGAATAAGCTATATCTCCATATTGCATATTCTCAGGGTATTAGATATCACCCTCTAATAGAACATATATTAGACTTTTGATTTTACATATGTTTCATAATTGATTACCATGCATGTCACCATTAATTCTAAACTCCACAAAGACATGAGTTGTGTCTGCTTGTTGCTGATTTTCTCACTGTACTTGGTTCACAGTAGGCATTAAACAGGAATGACTGAACTCATCAATTAACTAAATTAAAACAAAAGCACTTAGTTTAATATTTCCAAAATAGGTATATTAATAAGCATGTAGGTTTTATATACCTGAAGAGTTTTATATAGAATGGAACTTTAATTTTTACTTGAAATATATGATATTAACATGTATTTTATTTTTCCTCCCATATTTCATCCAGACATATATCCAGCATATGTCTCTCTAGTCTTGGGGGAGAGACTTTAGTTGTGGGGCATAAAGCAGAGGTTATCAGTTGGTAACATGAATTTCTGTCTGTGGTTTCTAGTATCTTGAAGGTTTGTATAAAATGGGAGATGATATAAAAACCAAGAGGAACAAGAGAGCAACAGAGGGGATAGTAGACAGACAGAATATACACACATATTGTTCACGAAGAATGTGCATACATATTGAAGAAAAGAGGCTAAAGTTGATTTCTAAAGAATGGGGTGCATAGCTACGTTGAGAATCAAAATCTAGAGTCCACAGGCTCTAAACCTGTGCCCCTCTCCTAAGTAGTACAAGGAAAGACGACGACTTCAGCGAATGGAGGCAACATGGTGCAGAGTGAAAGTAGATTCTAACTACAAGGCTTTCAGACTAAGCAAAACCTGTGCCATCAAATGCAAAAGACCATTTAGCATTGCCAAAAAGGAATCATTGGTCACCATGAATAACTGAAAAACCACAGCCCTTCTTCCATTTTCCTTACATAAGATAATGGATAAATAGTAAGAGTGATGCTTGTCAAACAGTGGTTTTTAGATCATAGAACTATTCAATATTATAAAAATGAAGATCACCAGGACTTAACCCTGACAAATTAACACAAAATCCTAGGGGTTACAGCTCACAAAGCCTCACTTATGCATACTGAGGTTAAAAATTATTGAAGAAGATTAGGTTGGGAAGCCACAAGGTAGAGAGCCAGGATCTCTGCTAAAATCAGTAGCTTTGGAGAGTTGTTCATAATTCTAACTCAATGTACGTCTCAGTAAAGACTCATATCAAAAGCAGAGTGCTGAAAACTTGGGAAAATGACATGCAGTTTCACTAGAAAAAATCACAGCACGAGACATCAGGTAGTGAAAGGGCCAGAACAGAATAGGAAACTTGGAAAAAACACTATCCCAGCATGAAGCAAGGTAGCTGTCCAGGAGATGGCACTGAATCTCACTAATTAGTTCATTGTCCTGTGATGGACAACAGCAGCAATGAAAGACTGACTTTGCAGAAAATATTGATTCCAGGCATTGAGCCTCTTCTAGACTTTTCTGTAGTGATGGGAACTTCTCCTTATACATGGTCAGCCTGAGCAAATAAGTAGGAATGTGCTACTGAAGTCGATATGAGTGTGTAAAGAAAGAAGACACTCATCTGCAGTTTAGTTGGCTTCTAAAAAATTAGTTATTTTTGGTGAAGAATGTTCTAGATTAAGTAATTTTATTCAATTTTTTTTCTTTCCAAAATATTATCCAGAGCTTGCCACAGAGAGTTTGCAGATTAAAGACATGCTTGAAAAAAAAAATTAGAAATGATTTCATTATATGAAGGAAAAAAATAGGCATTGGAGCAATGCTATTATCAAGAAATAAAGATAGGAAAATAAGTGCTGCAAGTGTTCATTTTCTATTTATTTGTCAAACATGTTTCTTTCACTCTATTTTTAAATATGTGTTCATTCAGTTGCTTTACTTCATGTTAACATGGGAGACCTACGGCACTTGACAAGAGCTTTCATTTACAGTCATAAACTGAAGAAAAACATAAAAATGCAAGCATCAGACACACAGAAGCAATTTACTTACTCTGCCTTTCAATTGCCAGACCAGCTTCAAATTTCTAGTGATGTGTTTTGTGAGTTAAAGAGATATCATTCAAAGGTAAAGAAAGAATAAAAGGTGAGGCAAAAAAGTAATGATGAGAAACTAAAATCTCTTAACAACTAGTGCCCAAGAAAATTTCAAAGTACCTATATGGATACTTTGTTCTTAAACTACATTTTTCCTTTGACTTATTCAATTCTTTTTGTTGTTGTTGTTTCAAATTCGCATTATTTTATATCCATGCATCTCATCAATTTTTACGTTTGTTTCTTTAGAATCAGTTGAAAATCTTCAACTAAAACACATATTTCATGTCTAGATTGCTCTGACATGGTATTGGTAATGAGATAAAACAAAGAATTTGTTGCCTAACAAATGGAATATTAGCATATTTCTTCTTTCCTCTCAGACTATTTAGTTGGCTGAGTAGACCCTTGTAGGCAAAGTCAGCAAAACCAGTTTTCAGAGGTTGGCAAGAGTTTCTTAAGGAACATTCTAAGTACCTTACTTTGCAAGACAGATTACGATTTAATATGCTCACTCTGAACATCTTTTCTTATTACCTAATTAGTTCAAGTTATTAAAAACTTCTCAGTAAGTTTAGTTTCAATTCACACCTTATAAAAAAAAGGCTAAAATATGCACACAGAAGACTCTTGTAACAGAAAGAGTAGTGTTGCTCTTTGGAATGACACATTGTAACACAAAAAAGGAGGGCCTGAAGCTAGACTATGAGATTTAACACCTCTGTGGAATAGGTGAAGTGCAATATTTAACATCAATCTTTCGTTTTTGGTTAATAACCTCATTATGGACCAGATGGCTTAACTGTTCTGCCATTTCCTGCCTAAATTTTTATAGGACAAGAAATTTACCTTTTTTTTCCAGAAAAAAAAATAAAAGTTAAATGTCATCATTGAGAGGTGTGTAATTTTAGGAAGAGATGCTAAAAGTGATTTAGGATTCACTTTAAAAATTTCTAAAATTCAGGTGAAACATTTCAGTAATGAAGTGTTTAAAGGAGACATTTAAATACTCACCTATACTTCCTTCATGTATGCTATTATAATTACCTCAGTTGTAGTGCTCTGAGTCATTTTTCTGCACTTTGATTGTAGATACAGGGAAGAACGATTCGATTTGAGTTGTTCAAATTAAACCTCCAAAGTCTATGTCTCGAGATACACGCACTAGCTGTTTCTCTATGCCCCCGACATATTTTTTTAAGTATTTAGTCCTAAAATGCACTTTTCTGCTATGAAGCCTAATTTATAACAACTGATATCTGATTAAAACTGGCAAGTTTTAATTATTAGAAAAATAGCATTTGAACATGGTAAATATATAGCTTTAAGAATGATAAGCAAATATGAAACATGACACTCTGTAAAATGTCGAGACTGCATATAACTAAGCTACCATCTGTATGACAGAAATAAAGAAACCCAAGTAGCTCTGCGTTTACCTTGCTGTCTTTTGTATGTATCCTATGGGCACCATCTGTGGAGCAACTCTGGTGGGTATTAAGGTTCTCATGCCTAAAGCTGCTTTTGGTGTTCATGCTCAAGCATTACTTAAGTACATGCTGAAATCTGCCTAACCATATGTGCTAGTTTCTCTTGATATGATATCCTTCATTTCTACCACCTTCATTAAAAGGAGTGATTTTAATTAGAAGTTCAAATATCTAATGGAAAAGTAAGGTGGCCTTGCAAATTAACACAATCTGTCAAGCCTTTGGTCCTTAACAACAGTTTAATCAAAAGATTTTTGGTGATGATTTCTTAAGCATTTCCTAGAAGCGGTCAGATCAATACGTTGACCTAATGTCAAGCCTAACTCACATCAATGGAAACATCAAAACGTTACTGAGAATCCAGAAAATCACTATTTTACTCAAACATAAAGAGTATCAAAAGTTCTGTATGTCAGCAATGGAGTATTTTCTGGAGGCAGAGGCATTGCATGGCACCTGGTTGGATAACTTAAAGCCCATTTTTTGAAGGAAAAAGCTATGAATCAATAGTTTTATTCTGTTATTTCCTATTTTTATTTTGAGTTGATTGTTGTACAAAGTACAGTGATTACAAAAATAATATAGTAATTACCAATATGAAGTTTTCTCTATCTAAATCAATTACAATTTATTTCTTGTGTCAGACCTACAATATTAGAACTAACCCCTAGCAAACTTTCAACAAATATTTACTAAATAGCTATTTTTTCTTTAGTGACTTAATATAAGCTTTACATGGCATTTTAATCCAAATAATATTCTTTTCTCCAAATATTTAAAATCTGCAAGCTTCTAAATGTAAGATCAAAATTGCCCCCAAACACAGACATTTCTCTAGGAAAGTTCTTGCTGTGTTCTAGATGCTATTTGTGCATCTTTCTTTCTAGGTAAATATATCCTTACACTTCAGAGTTAATTTTTTCTTTCTCAAGCCCTAAAAATAACAGCTTAAAGTATCTGTACTTCAAAGACTTTAACTCCAAGTAACTTAATAGTGGACACATAAATTCTCAAAGCATAAACTCACAGACTCTCAAACTAATGATTTTTACTTTGGAAAAATCAGTAGGAAGCAGCTGATTTTAATGAGGCGATTCAAGGCACACAATTACAAAAGAATTAAAATTTGAGAGCACATAATCATTAGTATAAATTAACTGAAAATAAACAGCATTCATGAATTGAATTGTTTTGCAAAAATTTACAATCAATTTAACATGAATTATTAAATTATCTGTTTTATTGTACTATGTTATTAGTTATGAATGTTGCTTTCATTTAATAAATATTATTTGCATGAAGGTTACCGTAAGATAAGATGAAATGAATTAAACATTGTGGGCATGCCTGTGTGTGTGCGTGCCTGTGTGTGTGTGTGTGTGTGTGTGTGTGTGTGTGTGTGTGTCTATGGGAGTGCATTGCTGTGTCATTTTCTCCTGTTTCCGCAGGTCAGATCTTTGGTACAGATGCTGCCATCACAATTCTAGAACAGTCAACATTGCCTTACATGTTGGAGAGTAAGATAGCTTGACTGTGTCCCCACCCAAATCTCATCTTGCACTGTAGCTCACATAATCCCCGCCTGTCATGAGGGAAACCTGGAGGGAGGTAATTGAATCATAGGGGCAGGTATTTCCAATGCTGTTCTCATGATAGTGAATAAGTCTCACGAGACCTGGTTATATAAATGGCAGTTCCCCTGCACACACTCTTTTTCCTGCCACCATGTAAGATATGGCTTTGTTCCTCCTTTGCCTTCTGCTATGATTGTGAAATCTCCCCAGCCATGTTGAACTGTGAGTCCATTAAATCTCTTTTTCTTTACAGATTGCCCAGACTTCGGTATTTCTTCATAGCAGTATGACAGTGAACTAATACAGAAGGAAAGAAAGAATGATACAGGGAAAGAAGATGGAGGTGAAAGCACTGATTTGGTTCACATTTTGGGGAGTCATTAAAAAATTTTAATTAGGGCCTTGAGAAACAACTCAGAGTTTTCTATCACCCAATGCCACATGAAGGAAAGAAAGTAGCTAGATGATTCCATGAGTTAAGGGGCTTTGGGGCAAAAAAGAAAGGCATCCTCACAGATTATTTCTAATTTTAGATGGCAAGAAAAATTTTTTTGTTGTTGATTATGCCTAGAAGATGAAATAAATGGGAGGAAGTCAGTCAAAGTGGCCGAATAAAGATAGACTTATTTTCAGCACAAAGAAATTTAATTAGCATTAGAGGTAAGTAAATGTTAATGGGCAGAGAAAGCAGACTTCACAACAAGACTTCAGAATGGATGTGGCACTCAGGCAGGGCAGAAATGTTTGCCAAACAATGTTCTTCCATTCCAAGATACCAAGACAATTGTTCTCTTCTTCTTATAAAATACAATACTTTCCAGTATGTCTTAGTCTAGGACAGTAAGTATGAAGGATTTGGAAGAATGGGCCACTCAGAAGAGTTACTTGGTAAAGGATGGATGAAGGGATGAGTGCTCAACAGTATCTTTACTCTGATATCATATGTCCACAGGACTAGAAAGATGCAATTCTTCAAAAATGAGCACTGAGAATTTAAGGTTTACTGTGTTTAAAAGAAAGAAAAAAAAAAAAAACAGAAAAACGAAAATATATGAATGTTAAAAAAAAAAAAACCAACATATAGAGATGAGGGGGACCTCCTAAGCATGAAAACAAAGACAGAAATATGGTAACCAGAGAGAAAGGTTAAGTTAACCACAAAGGGAAGCCCATGAGACTCACAGGAGATCTCTCAGCACAAACCCTATAAGCCAGAAGAGAGTGGGACCAATATTCAACATCCCTAAAGAGAAGAACTTTCAACCCAGAATTTCATATTCAGCCAAACTAAGCTTCATAAATGAAGGAGAAATAAAATCCTTTATGTACAATGAATTGCTAAGAGATTTTGTCACCACCACGCCTGCCTTACAAGAGCTCCTGAAAGAAGCATTAAACATGGAAAATAACAACCAGTTCCAGCCACTGCAAAAAACATACCAAACTGTAAAGACCATTGACACAAAGAAGAAACCACATCAACTAATCGGCAAAACAGCCAGCTAGTATCAAAATGGCAGGTTCAAATTCATACATAGCAATAGTAATCTTAAATGTAAATGGGCTGAATGCCCCAACCAAAAGACACAGGCTGGCAAATTGGATAAAGAGTTAAGAGCCATCAATGTGCTGTATTCAGGAAACCCATCTCATATGCAAGGACACACATAGGCTCAAAATAAAGGGATGGAAGAAGATTTGCCCAGCAAATGAAGAGCAAAAATAATTGCAATCCTAGTCTCTGATAAAACAGACTTTAAACCAACAAAGATCAAAAGAGACAAATAAGGGCATTACATAATGGTAAAGGGATCAATGGAACAAGAAGAGCTAACTGTTATATATGCACCCAATACAGGAGCACCCATACACATAAAGCAAGTTCTTAATGAACTACAAACAGACTAGACCCCCACACAATAATAGTGAGAGACTTTAACACTCTGCTGTCAATATTAGACAGATCAATGAGACAGAAAATTAACAAGGATATCCAGGACTTGAACTCAGATCTGGACCAAGCAAACCTAACAAACATCTATAGAACTCTCCACCCCAAATCCACAGAATATACATTCTTCTCAGCACTACATCACACTTACTTTAAAATTGACCACACAACTGGAAGTAAATCACTCCTCAGCAAATGCAAAAGAATGGAAATCACAAGAAACAGTTTCTCAGATCACAGTGCAATCAAATTAGAACTCAGGATTAAGTAACTAACTCAGAACCGCACAACTTCATGGAAACTGAACAACTGGCTCTTGAATGTTGACTGGATAAACAATGAAATGAAGGCAGAAATAAAGATGTTCTTCGAAACCAATGAGAATGAACACACAATGTACCAGAATCCCTGGGACGCCTTTAAAGAAGTGTTGAGAGGGAAATTTATAGCAATAAATGCCCACATGAGAAGCAAGGAAAGATAAAAAATCAACACCCTATCATCAAAATTGAAAGAGCTAGAGGAGGAAGATCAAAAAAAGTCAAAAGCTAGTAGAAGACAAGAAATAACTAAGATCAGAACACAACTGAAGGAGATGGAGACACAAAAACCCCCTCAAAAAATCAATAAATCCAGGAGCTGTTTTTTTTTAAAGATCAGCAAAATAGACCACTAGCCAGATTAATAAAAAAGAAGAGAGAGAAGAATCAAATAGATGCAATAAAAAATGATAAAGGGGATATCACCCCTGATTCCACAGAAATACAAATTACCATCAGAGATTACTACAAACAACTCTATGCATATAAACCAGTAAACCTGGAAGAAATGGGTAAATTTCTGGACACTTGCAACCTCGCAAGCCTAAACCAGGAAGAAGTGGAAACCCTGAATAGACCAATAACAAGGGCTGAAGTTGAGGCAGCAATTAATAGCCTACCAACCAATAAAAGCCCAGGTCCAGATGGGTTCACTGCCAAATTCTACCAGACGTACAAAGAGGAGCTGGTACCATTCCTGAAACATTCCAAACAACACAAAAAGAGAGAATCCTTCCCATATCATTTTATGAGACCAACATCATCCTAATACCAAAATCCATCAGAGACTCAACATAAAAAGGAAACTTCAGGCCAATATCCATGATGAACATAGATGAAAATATCTTCAATAAAATACTGGTAAACAGATTGCAACAGCACATCAAAAAGCTTATCCATCACAATCGAGTAGGCTTCATCCCAGAGATGCCAGGCTGGTTTAACATATACAAGTCTATAGACATAATCCACCACATAAACAGAACCAAAGACAAAAACCACAAGATCGTCTCTATAGATGCAGAGAAGGCCTTCAACAAAATTCAACAGCCCTTTATGCTAAAAACTTTCAATAAACTAGGTATCAATGGAACATATCTCAAAATAATAAAAGCTATTTAAGACAAATCCATAGCCAATATCATACGGAATGGGCAGAAACTGGAAGCATTCCCTTTGAAATCTGGCACTAGACAAGGATGCCCTCTCTAACCACTCCTCTTCAATATAATATTGGAAGTTCTAGCCAGAGCAATCAGGCAAGAAAAAGGAAAGGAGGAAGTCAAATTATCTCTATTTGCAGGTGAAATGATTGTATATTTAGAAGATCCCATCGTCTCAGTCCAAAATCTCCTTAAACTGATAAGCAACTTCAGCAAAGTCTCAGAATACAAAATCAATATGCAGAAATCACAAGCATTCCTACACACCAATAACAGACTAAAAGAGACCCAAATCAAGAGCAAACTCCCATTCACAATTGCTACAAAGAGAATACAATACCTAGGAATATAACTAACAAGGAACATGAAGGACCTCTTCAAGGAGAACTACAAACAACTGTTCGGGGAACTAAGAGGGGACACAAACAGATGGAAAAACATTCCATGCTCACGGTAAGGAAGAAACAATATTGTGAAAATGGCCATACTCCCCAAAGTAATTTAGATTCAATTCTATCCCCATCAAGCTACGATTGACCTTTTTCACAGGATTGGAAAAAACTATCTTAAACTTCATATGGAACCAAAAAAGAGCCCGCATAGCCAAGACGATCCTAAGGAAAAAAAAAAAAAAAAAAAAGCTGGAGGCATCACACTACCTGACTTCAAAATATACTACAAAACTTCTGTAATCAAAACAGCACAGCATGGTACTGGTACCAAAGCAGAGATATAGACCAATGGAACAGAACAGAGGCCTCAAAAGTAAGGACATGCATCTACAACCATCTGATATTTGACAAACCTGACACAAACAATTAATGGGGATCGAATTCCCTGTTAATAAACGGTGTTGGGAAAACTGGCTAGTCATGTGCAGAAAGCTGAAACTGGACCCCTTACTTATACCTTATACAAATATTAACTCCAGATGGATTAAAGATTTAAACATAAGACCTAACACCATAAAAACCCTAGAAGGAAACCTAGGCAATACCATTCAGGACATAAGCACAGGTTAGGGCTTCATGACTAAAACACCAAAAGCAATGGCAACAAAAGCCAAAATAGACAAATGGATCTAATTAAACTTAACAGCTTCTGCACAGCAAAAGAAACAATCATTAGAGTGAACCAGCAACCAACAGAATGGTAAAACATTTTGCAATTTACCCATCTGACGAAGGGCAAAAATCCAGAATCTACAAAGAACTTAAATTTATAAGAAAAAAACAACCCCATCAAAAAGTGGGTGAAGGATACGAACACTTTTCAAAAGAATATATTTATGCAGCCAACAAACTTATAAGAAAAATGCTCATCACTGGTCATTAGCAAAATACAAATCAAAACTACACTGAGATACGATCTCACATCAGTTAGAATGGCATTCATTAAAAAATCTGGAGACAACAGATGCTGGAGAGGATGTGGAGAAAAAGGAACACTTTTACACTGTTGGTGGGAGTGAAAATTAGGGCAACCATTGTGGAAGACAGTGTGGTGATTCCTCAAGGACCTAGAAATAGAAATACCATTTGACCCAGCAAGCCCATTACTGGGTATATATCCAAAGGATTATAAAGCATTCTGTTATAAAGACACATGCACGCATATGTTCACTGCGACACTGTTTACAATAGCAAAGACTTGGAACCAACTCAAATGCCCATCAAGGATGGACTGGATAAAGAAAATGTGGTACATACAGACAATGGAATACTATGCAGCCATAAAAACGGTTGAGTTCATGCCCTTTGCAGGGACGTAGATGCAGCTGGAAACCATCATTCTTAGCAAACTGACACAAGAACAGAAAACCAAACACCGCATGTTCTCACTCATAAATGGGCATTAAATAATGAGAACACTTGGACACAGGAAGGCGAACATCACACACCAGGGCCTGTTGGGCATTAGGGGGACTAGGGAAGGGATAGGAGGAGGTGGGGGGATCAGGGAGGGATAACATTAGGAGAAAGACCTAATGTAGGTGAAGTGGGGATGGATTTAGCAAACCACCATGGCATGTGTATACCTATGTAACAATGTTGCAGGATCTGCAAATGCATCCAGGATTTAAAGTGTATATAAAAAAGAAATATTAAAATGAAACACTGTAATTTTCTATGGGAAAAAATAAAGACAGGTGAAAAGTGGAGGGGGGCATTCCCAGCCTAAGAAAACATTAGTACTCTTTAGCATAAAAGCAAAACAAACAAAACACATTTCAGCATCAAATCAGTGCAAGTAAAATGACCCAATAAACCCCAGAAGAATAGGTACATATCCAATTTGCCAGAGTAATATGTTAAAAGGAAAAAAAAAAAAAAATTGAAACCCAAACAAAACTTTCTTAAACTATGTTTACTAGAAAAGCAATAAGTTTAAACTAAATAATACATAAAACCTGAAAATTTGTACTATCATGACCCTATAAAACCATATACAACTTTATACTAACTTATTAATAACATTTGTAAGTGAATTATTTTACCTATGTCAGTAATTTCCTGAAGTACAGTATCAATATGCATCACATTTACACATTACTAATCAGGAAAAAAATATATGCCTTGCTTACAATAAACATATTCCCATGTTAAATTTTCCTCTAAAAATTCTTTCCTATGGTTTATTCATTTTGTGGTTGCTTCATACGAACACAATTATCTTTCATATGTAATCAGTCAACGGAAAGGTATCATGCTTTGACTTAGGGTCACACAAAAATTGCTAAAAACAGTTATTGTCTATAGAAAATCATGAAATTTGTTTTTAAGTGTTAAGTGTGTGCCCCAGATATTCATTTGTATTTGCATGGAATTTACCATAGGAAATGCCAACAGATTAAGCGAGTTAGTTTTGATAAAGATTATATAAGAAGGACAAGGAGAAAGTATATAGGACAATAACGTTTTGAGATTTATCAAATATTTAGATTTCACTTTTCCCCAATGACTTATTAGTGCCTTATATGTATTTTTTTCTGAAAATGTTATCATTTAAAAGTAATCTTTCAATTCAAAAAAATAATATGTTGAAGTCTATATTCACTAAAATGTCTTTTCGGACAATGGAAGACTGTATAAATTTTAATAATATCAGAATAAAATGATCTATATTTTAAGAATAATGTATATTTAATTCATTGTTATATGAATTCACTGTTTCAAAAAGCAATAAAAAGCACTTTTACTAGGTGTTATGAACAAAACAAAACAAAACAAAACAAAACAAAACAAAAACAATAAAAAAGGTACTAGGCCTGGAACCTAGCAGCCAGGCAAAGCAATGTTGTTGAATTCTTTTTACCATTACAAATGGTGAACAAATATACATACTTGAAGCTGAATAAAGCTGCATTCATAATAAGCTTAGGAATTTATTGTTTTTCTTTGAAATGATAAGTAATATGTAAGTAATGGGATATATTACAGAAAGAATTAAACAAAGCATTAATTTTGCTTCAAAAATTCATGACTATCATCAAGACATCAGTTCTTTTTATAAATTCTAACTCTTACCTAATAAAACAATATATCTAGTACTCTGGCCAATTATCTTTCACTTAAAAGAAGTGCCTGGTTAGAAGGAAAGAGGAAAGTTGGTAATTTAGACTTAAATTGATAAATCTAACGTTCACTTCCCATTTGCTGAGAAGTGTTGCCATTAATATACAGAGATTGCAGTAACAGTGATTGTAAATATCCAAATGTGTTTTAAATTTACCATGTAACACATGGCCCAATTTACAAAATCTATTACCCATCTAACACATTTTCCTCAAACTGGAAGAAAAGCTTTTCATAAGTTGAATATATTTTAACTAGTATTCTGATGTGTGGATAATAATTTTATAACAATAAAGCAAGCAAACAAAATAACCACAGTGAGGGATAAACCAGTTGCCTTTATACGCACATCTAATGATCCTTTTCAAGCATATTTATAGATCTGAGAGAGAAATCAGAATATAGCATCAGATAAAGCACTTAAAATTATACCAATTTTTCCAAACCAACCAGAAAATTGAAATTTCATCTTTTATACTCCTAATGGGAACAATCCCTTAATACCTAACATACAACAATATAATAGCAATTTCACCTGCTTTGATTTCTCTAGCATATTTAATAGTATTTAAAACAAAAAAAAATCATTAATTGCATATCTGCTTGGTTTAGCTATATTAAAATCAATAAGAAATTAATAAAATTTTAATTGAGTTTATCAGAGATACAAAGCATTATAAGAAATCACTAAAATAAAAATATTAAAAAGAATTTTAGCCTGACCACAACTTTCATTGAGTTAAATTTTAGCCAAAAACTTTATTTTCTGGCAATTATTGAATCATCACTTGGTTGACTCATAGGGTAACATTCTCTGACACACTAATAGAAGAAGGGGTCTATTTCTGCTCCTTTGCATCTGGGCTTGCCTGTGGTGCTTTGACCAACACAGTAGGACAGAAATGACAACGTGTGAAATCTGGGACTACTCTTGAGGTGAATGGCAGTTCCCATCTTGGCCTTTTGAATCTTGAACTACCACATAAAATGACTGACAACTCTGAGGGATTACTAGAAGTAGCCCTGAAAATACAGGAAGAAGGAGAGGGGCACAGCTGAGCACACCCTCGTAGATGTCTCCCCTAAGGCATCACACATAAGAGTGAAGCTGTCTGGATTGTCATCCGTATTGTAGCAGCCCCGTTGCCAACTGAATACCATCCTGCCTCTAATTGATACCACATGGACTAGAAGAATCCCCCAGCTGTGTTTTGCCTGAATTCATCACTCACAAAATATGACAGATAATGAAATGTTTGTTGCTTTCAGTCACTAAGTTTTGGAGTAGTTTATTACACAGCAATAAAGAAGAAAACAGAATATATATATATTACACAGCAACATAGAAGAAAACAGAATATATAACCAGAAAACAGAAGATCTTAGAACTAAGATGTTATGTAACAACAAGGATATTCTAACAATGGCACTTCTCTATCATTTTGACAAGGCAAATATGTACATAATTTTTGAAAAGAACGATAGCAAAATAGGAAAGTTTTCCAGAGCTGTAAAAATTCTCCTATGTTTTGTCAAAAAAATTGTTGTGTATTTTCCCTAAAAAATAATCCAAACTAAGCAAAAATGTTGACCAATCTATCAATCAAGCTATTTATATCATTTATATATTAAGTTAATATTGGCAAATATAATAGTAAAAATAAGGTTTTAATTAATAAATTATGGTATATCAGTCAAGGTAGTATCATGTGGTAACATAAAGTTGAAGATTATAGCTACAGGAAAGATATTTATGGATTTTATGGATTGTAGTGTGGAAAAACAGACTAAACACTTGTATCTATTTTTTCATTAAATATAGAAATCAATGTTACTATTTATGCAAATGCAAACAGTGTACAAACACTATTGCTATACTTTAGACATGATTCCTGATTTGTCTAATAATTTTAAGATACAGAATGTTTTTATGTCAAGTTATTTAATGTTCTTGTTATTTTTAGTGTGTTGAAAACTCTTTCTGAATTTTCTTTGCATGTTCCCTTTCTTTCCTATTGTCTATTCACCATCAAAACCTTTTCAAGCAACTGTAATATATTGTATCATGACTCAAGTGATGTGACCCTATCCCACAATTTATGAATTGTCGACAGTTAAAAGAAAGCGGCAAGAAGTTGTTTTCAAATTTGATTCTTTCTCTGGAGGGTTATTTCTGCATGGATTAGCTTGAAGCCAACTTTAGATAATAAGTTTATTAAAGCATAGTGTTTGGAAAAATCTGCTAACCAAGCAAGATAGTACAAACCAAACAGTGAATAATCCTTAAGCCCATATTAATAATTGTTCTCATTAAAGGAATACTAAAATAGTTGAACTGATGATTGTCTGGAAATGTGTGATATAACATTTTTATAATTAAAAATGTTTTATTCTTATATAATCCACAAACCTCACAGTTCACCTAAAGTATACAACCCAATGGTTTTTATTAAAGAATTGTGCAACCATCACCATAATCAATTTTAGATTACTTTCACATGCTAAAACTCAAACCCATTAACAGTCATTGCTCTTTCGTATCTATTCGTTCTATAAGCAATCAATTAACTCCTTTCAATCTCTATAGATCTGCCTTTTCCAAACATTTCATATAAATGGAATTATACAGTATCAGGTCTTTTTGTGAGTTGCTTCATTGACTTAATATTTTCGAGGTTCTTCCATGTTGTAGCATGGATCAGTCCTTAATTGCCTTTTATTGTCCCCAAAATACAGTATAGATATATTTATCTATTCATCAGTTGATTGATACTTGGGTTGTTTTCACCTTTTGATTATTAGGAATAATTATGTTATAAACATCTGTGTGAAAGTTTTTGTGTGTTAACATATATTTTATTTGAATATGTAACTAGAAAGCGGAATTGCTGGGTCACAGCGCAACTCTATATTTAACACTTCAAAGAACTGCCAAACAGTTCTCCAAAGTGGTTGCACTATTTTCATTTCAACCAGCATTGCATAAGTATTCCAATTTCCCCACTTCTTGATAACTATTGTTATTTTCTGACTTTTTGATTATAGTCAAAAGAGATATCTCCTTTGAGTTTGGAATTGCAATTTCCTAAATATACTACACATCTTTTCATGTGCTTCTTAGCCATTGCATGTCTTCTTTAGAAAAACACCTATTCAGATCCTTTGTGCATTTAAAAAATTATTTGCATTTTAAGCGTTTTTATATTGTTTGGGTACAAGTTCTAGATCAGTTACAGATTTGCATATATTTTTCCCATTATGTGTCATCTTTTACTTTCCTGATATCTATTATTACACAAATTTTATAATTTTGATGAGTTTAAATTCATCTACTTTTTGTCACTTGTGTGCTATGTCTTTGGAAGAAAGGATTATGATCAATACTCTCTGTGAAAAATTTTACAGCAAGAAGGCATTAATTCATTCATAGGTGCAGTTACCCTCCACATAACTGTAATTCTCCAGCAGCTCTTCTGGCTTTAATTACATAGCAAAGTCTTTGGGCAGCTGTAGACTCATGGCACCTCCACGGGATGAGAAAGCAAAGGAGAGAGAGGGCCCTAATCCTTAAACGATGTGTGACATTTTTGTTGTAGTTTAGAAAGTAGAATTCTAAGGGCACTCATAGTTAAACTTCAATTGTATTCTTAACAGCAGATACACAGAATTCAGGATGGACCAACTGTCTTTTTCCTGTTGTATTGCATAAAAATTTCGAATAGATTATATTTTATGAACTTTCTATGAAAATACAGAGGTTATCTGTTCATAGATGTAACAGGGGTGCTTATTAAAAACAAATAACATGATTTCTTAATAGTCTGTATTAACGGTGGTTGTCTTAGAATGCCAGGTGGATCTCTAAACTGTCGCCACTCAAAACTATAAAAAAAAAAAAAAATCCCCTCAAACACGATCATTTACCTAGTCCAATTTTCCATTTACCTCGTCCAACGCACTTTGTCTACAAGATTAACCAATTGTTCAGAAGCTTCCAGGTTACACTGCTTCAAACACTGTTATCAACTTTTTGAATTCTGAAATAATATAATGTTTTTATATCAAATTAAATATTTGCTTAATTGTTAGATACAATATACCTGTTCAGAAATTTGGGATTCATTTTGGTCAATTCTTTGAAGTGTTTTCATTATTTGTCAGTAGATTTTGAGTATAATCTTTCACTAATTTCACTGTGACCCTGACTGTTTCTAGAATATTTTTAAAGGAGTTTGCCCATTACAATGTGGAGGGTCTTTTGTTAAAAATATTTATCTACTAAATTCTCCAGTCACAAGAAAATGTATTTTTCATGTACGTAAATCTTCTTACATGAGCAGGGTTAAAGTCCTGGATTGCTTCTTAATGGAATGAAAGACTACCATTATTTATCACATAAGAGTTTATCTTTTTACTCCTTCATTAATTTTTCCTTCAGAAAATTATCAGCTTCCAAGAATAAACTACAACAACGATAATTAGAATGCTCTTTCATTTCTCTTCTGATTATTTTTAAACAATCCTAACTCTTGGCAGCTTTTACATATGATAATGAATTACCATTAGTATTTTCAATCTCCTTTGAGGAAGAAAAAAAAAAAAACTTGTGTCTAAATTTAAAATGTTGAGATCCACCCCAAATCTCCCTGAAATCGACATCATTTATTTTCTGAGACCAAAAGATGGTCTTTACTGCAGCAGGATATGAATGTGTATTTGACAAAATTTATCTGCTTAAAACATATATACATATTTTAAAAAGATACGGACTATAATTAGTGACATTTAAAACAATGTATGACTTCCTTTAAGAAATAATGTTTTCAATGGTATTGTCTAAATGCCCATATGAAACTTAGTTGAAAAAAACTCATGTCATTTCTATTTGTATAGTGTAATTATTTGTCCTTGCATTTTAGTTATAATTCTTTTTAAATTCTTTCAAAGACAAATAGCACCCACAAAGCCTAGAAAGATTGTCCCTTCAAATTCTAATGACAAAGAGATCAATATGGCTTATTTCACAAGTTAAATGAGCTAGCTTTTTATTTAAGATTGCAATGAAGCTCAATAATTATTGCTAAAATACAGGAAGAGTTCTACTAGGTAATATATTAAATCTAGAGGCAAGGAGCCTAATATATCCACTAATTAGTAGATTCAAGTGGATTGCAGAGGTCTTTTTCAATAGGGCAGGTACTAGAGTAATAAAGCATCTCAGAATGAGGCATTTAAGAGAAACTGGTGGCATAATGAACGTCTATATGCTATGTCATTCAGTGTTTGCCAGAAAAATGTTAATTCATTTGAAAAAGATTTATTAATTTACTTAGAGAAATCAATTAGTACAATTTATATTACTTTGATGTCAATATCTACCTTTGCAAAAGAGTGCTGAAAACAGTGCTTTTGGTATTCTTCAGGAGCAGGACCATTTCAGGAACTGATTGGAATGTATCTAGAGGAAGCTTGGTCAAAATGACTAAGGGAGTGGAACTATGATGTGAATAAAGGTTAAGAGATGGGAATCAGTTCATCTGAAAAAGAACACAAATGAATGGCTAATAATACCAACCCAATATTGGAAGACATGGGCTCCGAAGAGACACATGGCACTAGTGGGAAAATGTAGTAATTACCTGAAGGCAAATGTTCGCTGTTCGTAGGGAAGTTAGAGCCTCTTGGTCATGAAAGACACGTCTTTGCAAGAGCATAGTCCCAAAAAGCTTCCAAGAAAATCTACTGGGAAAGGGGTTTGACAATGGACACTGGCTTGGATAACATCCATTATACCATGATTCTAAACTGTTCTTTGTTTATTTTGGCATCAGTGATGTAGAGAGAAGACAGAAATACTCAGTAGAAGAGGGCAGTTCTCTGGCAAGAGCTCCATCCTCCACCTGTTTCTATTTAGAGATCCATGGCCCTAAATAGAAACAGGTATTCCTGTTTTTGTGTCCAAATATTGCCTTTTGGCCCTCCACACCTCCCTCTCCTATACCCACATAAACCCCAAACCTCAGGCTCCATGAGCAGAAAAGCAGAAGAGCAGAGGAACAGAAGAGCAGCATGGTAGAGAAGGAGAGAAGAGGAGTGTCTGAGTGTTGAGAAGATGGTTGGAGACGAGATAGGCTGTGGGACAGCCAAACTCCAGGGGAAGATCATCTTCCCACTCCATCCCCTTTCTGGACCCCCATTCATCCCACTGAGAGCCACCTCCATCTGGCAATAAAATCACTCACATTTACCGTCCACCAATTGGTTGTTATGAGCTGATTCTTCTTAGACACGAGACAAGAACCTGGATAGCAAGTGGGCACTGAGCTTAACACTTAACTTAAGCTCTCCCTGGATGGCAAGGCCAAAGACTGTAACACTCCTAGACACTGCCGTGAGGCCAGAGCCTGAAAGCGCTCACCCCACCTTACCTGCATGCTCCCCTTCTTGTAAGGAGTTTGAGCACAAAGAGAGATGAACAGAGAAATACATGAGCCACACCCCTGTGGCACATCCTGTGAAGGGGGGGCGGTCAGGGAACTCTCCCATCTCACTAGCACAAACAGCCAAAGGATTCACTGAATTCCTATCATATGACTCCTACTGTGCTTAAGCACAGGTGGAAGCAAAGTCTAGACTAGTTTACTACTTTTAGAAGCTTAAAACACTGATAGAAAGACAAGCTGGACTCATGAAACAAATATATAATAACACAAACCAGTAACATTTAAGTGGCAGACTAAAAGTTCCATGAAAATAAGAACTCTACTGATTTCATTCACTGTCATCGCCCCAGTACCTAAAGTGCCTGATGCTGAGTACATCCTTTGTAATACTATGTGAGATACCATTCTAAGCCTCTTAGAAATCATTACTGCTTGGTTAATCTTTTTAGCAATTGAAAAGTGTAATACAATTATTCATATTTTACACGTGAGGATACTGAGGCACAATGAAGTTAAGTAGCTTTTCCAAATCACATGGTACAACAGGATTTGAACAATCTGGTTCAGAGGCCATGCTCTTAACAGCTACCTACTCTACCTCATAATCCATAGTAATTAAATATGTTAATTATTAGAGGTAAGTCATATATAATCAAGAGAAAGATATCTCTGTTTAAGTGACAAGCTTAAAGAAGCAGAACTTGAAATTAGGAAGAATTTGAAGAAACAATGGAAAGAGAATGAAGAAAAACAACAATCATTCATTTATTAAGCACCTAAAATAAACACAGACTGTATGAAGCAATGAAAAAATATGAGGATGACCAGTTCCTGCCTGCAAGAAGAAAATATGGATTGGGAAGAACCTGGCATTGTATTTGTACAGACCTTCATTAAACCAATCTCAGTCTTTCACTGACTGCCTAGGGAAGCTCTTAAACCTCTGAGTTTCAGTTTGAGGATTGAAAGAGATAATTTTCATCTCTCCTAATTTTAAAAGTTAAAAAATAGGAGTATAATAAATGTTAATTACCTTGACCTTTTCCTTTGTTTCATAGAAGTGAAGACTAAATGATATTATGCATGCAAATTTCATAAAAATGATTTTGGCACTCAGCAAGTACTTAAAATCTACCAAACAACCTACTAACAAGATGAAATGGGAAGGCAAAACAGCTCAGTGAACTTGGACAGGTCAAAGTAGAAATCAGTTTAACAGTGGTGAATTTCTATTGGAAAATAATGGGGCATATACTTAGTTGAGGGAGAAAGAAAGGTTTATAAAGAATTTAGAAAGACTAAAGAGTGAGTATGAAAGTTATCAAGGAAAGTTATTGGAAATTATAGAATCAGAAAATTAATTAGCAAAAAATCAATGTGTAGATTAATCTGGAAGCAGTATATAGAATGAATTGTGGTTGGTATAATGAGAAGTAATTGGAAATTTATTGCACAATGAAAAACAAAACAAATAGTAGAATGATAAGGTTAAGAGCCACAACGTTGGTGGATCTATAGGAAATAAAAAGCAAAATACAAACTAAATAAAAGCAAAATTTAAAAGGAGGGATTGCTATGTGTTTGCCTTTAAAATTGAATGACCTCAAAAATTTTACTTTTTAAAATTAAGAAGAAATGTAGGTACAGGTAGAACATGCATGTATATCATGAGCTTGGAGTAGAAATCAGCAGTCTGATTTAAATCTCAACCTTGCCACCACATGACTGTGCTGGTCTGGGCAGGCTTCTTGACTGCTCTAAGTTTAATTTTCTTGTCTATAAAATTAAGAAAATCATTTCACATGACTTGTGAGAAGGAAATGACTGAAATAACATACACCCAACACTAAGATAGTTAGCACCTAATAAATGTTTGTAGTATGTATCATATTTTGGCAAATCTACTTTGTTTTAAAATAGAAGTACTTTTAAAACAAAGAAACAACAATTTGAACTAATGATGATGTTTTCGTCTTTTATACAGGTTTAAAAATAGTGTCAGTATCAGGATTGAAGCCAACTATCGGTCATTTAAAAATATAGTATTTTGGAATAGGACATCCATATAAAGTATCCAGAAAGGAGAAGGAGCTGAGAAGGAGCAATGATGAACTATGAGAAAGAGTTTTTAAAAACTGTTAAATGTTTATAAGGGAATGGATGTGGTTAGGCTGTGTCCCTGTCCAAGTCTTACCTTGAATTGTAATAAACCCCATGTGTCAAAGGTGGGGCCATGTGGTAATAATTGAATTATGGGGAAAGTTTTCCCCATACTGCTCTTGTAGTAATGAATACCTCTCACGAGATCTGATGGTTTTGTAAATGGTAAAAGAGAGATTGTCTCCTATACAAGCTCTCTTGTCTGCCAGTATATAAGATGTGACATTGCTTATCCTTCCCCTCCCTCCATGAAATCTTCCCTGCCATGTGGAACTGTGAGTCAGCTATTAGTCTTTATTAGCAGCATGAGAACAGACTAATGCAGTAAATATTTTAAAAAATTCTGAGGATAAGAGTTTATTCTTTATTTATATTAAATTCCAAAATATATGAAATGTATTAAATGAAAAATATTTTAAATATACCCTAGATATATAAAGAATATAAGAAATATAGATATATAAATAAATATATTAATTATATATTTAATATTTATACATTTAATATACTCTAAATTTATATTAGAATATATTCTTTATAGTTGTCTTCAAGAACTTAATGAAAAATTATAAAATTATATTTATTGTATATATACTGTAGAGTATTTTGAATCAGAAGCCAGTTGATTTTCAACAGCTGTGCTAAGAACACACATTTGGGAAAAAACAGTATCTTCAATAAATGGTGCTAGGAAATTTGGATATCCACAGGCAGAAGAATGAAACTGCACTCTTATCTTTCACCATAAACAAAAATCAAATCAAAAGTATCAAAGACTGAAATGTAAGACCCAAAGCTACACAACCACTGGAAAAAAATCATAGAGGAAATGCTTTATGACATTACACTAGGCACCATTTTTTTTTGGATAAGACTTCAAAACCACAGACTATAAAATAAAAAGAGATAAATGGGATTATATCAAACTAAAAACCTCTGCACAGCAGTCAACAGACCAAAGAGACAACCTATAAAACAGAAAAAAATATTTGAAGACTATACCTCATCTTCAGCATATGCTATTAATTTCTATAAATACCAGATATGAGTTCACTGATTTAATAAACTAAAAAGGTATTATTTTTTTTCTCATTATATTATGTTAAAGGATTATCATATAGATTTGCATTAGTGGTTATTTGTTAAAGGAAGAAACGAGATTGATTATTAATGAGTAAAATGATTTGCTCCCAGAAAAAATTATTTTTAAAATTTTCAAATTTTCTTTGACCAAAATCTTCTGAATTTCAATAACATTTTGATTCCTTTTCATCACACTTAAAAATTTATCCAGGAAGAAACACTGAGTAGAAACGTTTGCCCAAGTACATGCACGGGAGTGTTTTTTTAAAGAGAAAATCTACTAATCAGATATGACCTGATTGATATGGAATTCTCACCCTCCAATTTTATGGGCAATTTCCCATAATCCTTCCCAATGTCATACTTTCTAGTATTCGGATTAGAGATTCAGAGGAGGCCAAGGAATGGACAATTTTACAACAATCCGGAAGTCAGATGTCCCTCTTTAGGCCTATCCAAGAATCTGGGGTCAATCCTTGAGTATATCCAATAATAAATATAACTTTGGTTTATGTCTAAGTGAATTATTCTTCTAATTGGAACTCACCTACTTTATCATACTAGGATGTATCATACAGATATATTAAAAGTAGTCATTGTACTAGACCTAAGGACTTCAGGTTTGACGAGAGAAGAGTTACTACTTTCTGAGACATTTCAAACTTTAGGAGTTGATGAGCTCCTTAAACAAAGAAGGAAAGGAAAAACAAAATGCAACTTTGTGATTTTAACTCCTAAACCAAATTTTCAGTAAATTTGAAAAACAATTTTATTTGAATTTCATTCAATTACTATGGATTGAGTCCTTGCTTGGTGTTTGGCTTTTAGCTATCCCAATGAATATAGATGTGAGACAGTTCCTGGTCAACCAAAGCTCCTTTAAACAAGGAATATAGAGTTTGATGGCTTAGAATTTACTATGGTGAGTTATCTTATCTGGGGGCTAGAAAGTTCTTTTTGAAAGAGGAGTTTTTCAACTAAGAATTTTAGTAAAGGAAAACTAGATATTAGCTAGATGAGGGGAAGTTGCTAGGGAGTGAGAGTGGACGTGGGAGAGTATTCAAGGTGTAAGTGACAAACTTAATTAAGAACACAGCGCGTTGAATTGATTCCTCCAAAATGATATACCCAAGTCTACCCTCTAGTACCTGTGAATGAAACAGTATTTGCAAGTAGAATCTTTGCAGATATAACTAAGATAGGGGTGTCTTATATTTAACTTGGGCCCTAACTCCAATGACTGGTGTCCTTTATAAGAGAAAATAGGAGACTGGAGAGACACAGGCATATGACAAATGCAGAGAGAAGACCATATGACTACTGAGGCAGAGACTGAAGCTATACAGCCCAAGCCAAGGAATGTCAAGGGTTGCCAGCAGCTCCTGGAAGCTAGGGGAGAAGCATGAAGCAAATTGTCTCTCAGAGACTCCAGAGGGAACCAACCCTACCTAGGGTTGTATTAGCATGTTGGGTAAAAACAAGAACACTAGCCTAGCCAATCGGAAGTGTTTTTTGTTAAGTTCTGTTCCTTAATTACTAGGTGATTTTGGTAAGTTCTAATCATTTAGGAAAACTGGGAGAAATAATGCCTGTGAAGTTGTCTCAGTGAGATAAATCTTACATTTGACATCCCAAATGAATCATTTTTAATACCTCCTGCTGAATACAACAAAATTATTTCCAGTAATAGTCATGAAGTGATTAAATACTCCAAGAGAATAATAGTATTACAGTAACTCAATTCCTTCTTGAACCTCTGGCCTTCAGAGCTCTGAGACAATAATTTTCGATTTTTTTTTTCTATTTGGGGTCCAATTCTTCTTAAACATTTATTTGACACAGATTCAATTGTTTTAAGATACAAAGGTTGTGGTAATTTGTAATGGCATCCCTAAAATAGTAATACACTCTTGATTTAGAATAAAAATCCTAGATGGTTTAATAAGAATATCCTTAGTAAAAAGAAAAAAAAATTACTCTTCATATCAAGGACTGCATTATGCATTTCATACCAAATACCAGCTTTCCCTTAGCTGGAGGGCAATAAATTCTATGTCTAAGAAATATGTATGAGTTCTGAAAACAGCAAAATAAGTAAAGGGTAGCTCATATGTGTGAAGCGTTTAATAGTTTATAAAGTATTTTTTATCTTACAATTATTAATATGAATAAACATACTATGAATTATTTCATTTTACAGATAAGGACAGTGACCTATTCAAGCTTCTCTAGTTGCAGAAGTTAGATATATGTTACAGGTATTGATCGACTTACGACCTATGCAACTTACGACCATTCGATTTTACGACCACAATGGCTAGCCACGACTGCTTGCTGTAGATTTTTGGAAACACTACAACATTTTCATGTGTATCAAGAATATCGCTACCGCCTGGGAGGCTCTGACGACAAAGTGCATGAATGGCATCTGGAAAAATTGTGTTAAGGGCTATGTTAATGATTTTGACGGATTTAACAATGAACATGAACTTGAAATGATTCGGGAAAAAATAGTAAAACTCGCTAAAGACCTTTCTTTGGAGTGTGAAATGGAAGATGTCGAACAGTTGCTAGACAAAGAATCCGGAGAACTTACAAATGAAGAGCTAATCGAACCGGAAGAAGAAAGAGTGGCGGAAGAAGAAAGAAGAGAAGCAGAGAAAGAAGAGGAGGAGCCAGAAAGAAAGTTCACCACTAAGGGATTATCAGACGCTTTATCTTTACTGAATAAACTTCTTATACATTTCAAAGCAATGGACCCAAACATCGAACAATTTGCAAGGATTGAATGGATGGCGCAAGATGTGTTTCATCCGTATCGTGAAATTTACGAAGAAAAAAAGAAACATACAATTCAGACAAAGCTTACCATGTTTATAAAAAAACCAACTCCAGTAACCCCAACTGCTGCCTCACATGATGACATCAACAATCCACAGCCAAGCACTAGCGGCCAATAAAATGTTTCATACATGTTTATATATTTTCATATGTTTTGCAGTTGGGAAAATGTTTCCTATGGTATTTTTTATACCCGTATTTTGTATTTTTGTATGCACCTGTATTTTGTAATTTTGTATGTTTTGCAAATATTAAACCAGTTGTACTGGTAATGCAGTGTTTTACTTAAACCTGACGAATGTAAAAATAAGAAACAAAATGGTGTAGAGATGATACAAATGGCATAAAATGAACAAAGAAAATTATGATATATAACAATGAAAGAAAATTATGATAAAATATGACTTAAAGATTTTTATAACATCATTTCACAGTACTGTACATATAACCTACTCAACTTATGACCAAATCATGTTGTGACCGGTCTGTCAGAACCAATTGTGGTCATAAGTCGAGCACTAGCTGTACTCAGCCATAAAAAGGAAAGACAGGGCCGGGCGTGGTGACTCATGGTATAATCCCAGCACCTTGGGAAGCCGAGCTGGGTGGATCATGAGGTCAAGAGATCGAGACCATCCTGGTCAACATGGTGAAACCCTGTCTCTACTAAAAATACAAAAATTAGCTGGGCATGGTGGCACGCACCCGTAGTCCCCGCTACTCGGGAGGCTGAGGCAGGAGAATTGCTTGAACCCAGGAGGTGGAGGTTGCGGTGAGCTGAGGTCACACCACTGCACTCTAGCCTGGGTAACAAGAAACTCTGTCTCAAAAAAAAAAAAGAAAAAAAAGGAACGAAATAGTAGTGACATTTGCAGCGACCTCAATGGAATTGGAGACCATTATTCTAAGTGAAGTAACTCAGGAATAGAAAACCAAATATTGTTTGCTCTCACTCATAAGTGGGAGCTAAGCTATGAGGATGTAATGGCATAGGAATGATACAATGGACTTAGAGGATTCAGGGGAGAGGGAGGGAGGGGTGTGAGGAATAAAAGACTACAGATTGGGTACTGGGTACACTGCTTGGGTGATGGGTGAACCAAATTCTCAGAAATCGCCACTAAAAAACATATTCATGTAACCAAACACCATCTGTTCCCCAATAACCTATTGAAATTTAAAAATAATAAGTAAATATTGTTTAAGTTGAAGAAAAAATTTGGTAATGAAAATATCTCAAATCTATGTTACGGTAAATATGTGCTCTTTTATTAACATATTAATATGTGGCAGAACATATTTTCATGATATTTTGAAACATCTGCAGCAACTGTAATGTAAAAAAAAAATCAGTAATTTTTATTGGCAACTAAGTCACTAGTACCGCTAATACTACTGTGGTTTATTGTTATGCTCATAGTTGGAAAATGCTATACTTCAAGAAAGGTAAGTGGCAATAAAGGCGGATCATTATCTTCATTCTAGTTCTCAAATTCGCTGCATTTTATTCAACGACCTTTTGGGGAATCTGTGGATTCCAGGTAAATCACCCTGAACAGCTTAAAATGGACTTAAAATCATCTAAATATCTCAACTGTTGAATCTGCTCTTTTGCTTGGGAAATTCCCACCAACAAGCTTGTAAATCTCTCAAGTTTAAATAGGCATAATGAGGATTTATGAGTGGTAAACAGTAAGTCCTTGAACATCATGTTTTCTTTTTTTTATTAGTTGCAGATGAGGGATGGCTTATGATATGCAAAAACATGCTTTTAAAAACATTTTCCCTGAAGAAAAATGTGGGATAGCTCACAAAGACGAACATGCTATGTGTTTACCAAGTTGGGTAAAATGTAAGAAAAGCTGTTTTAAGTAGAATTTACTACATGATTTGGGTATAATTTTTCATTTTGAATTTGAGATTTTACAGGCAAATGAAATACATAGTATTCACATCTAAATAACAAGACAACTTTAAAACATACTTTTCTTTAAAAATCAAGCTTAGGTACATTGCATAATTGTTACGCAAGATTCAAAATTGTGCATTTACCAGTTTAAGTTCTGTGGATTCAATTTCCTTACTGATTTAGAAATATCTGGAATATTCTTGTCCAAAGGCCTATGCATGTTTTTAACATTAACAAATTATCAATCTATATTAAATTATTAATCTATATGTGACTCTACCTTGATCTAAATAATTAAATCCAATTTTAAAGATATTAGTGCATGTTTCCCCTTCTTCATCTTGTATATGTCATAACCTTACCCTTTCTGCTACAGAGCACACCTGTAATAATTCTGTTGACTGTAATTCGGTCTACAGTAACCAGGAAGTGAAAGTGAATGAAAGCGCCAACTATGGCTGCAAGTGCCCTGGGATCTATAGAAGAGAATAATCAAGTGAAGGACTGAAACTAGGATTTTTGATTAGGAAAGGTGAGGTGCTGAACAATAGACTTGGAGTATTAGAGAAATGCCTTGATGTTCTTTTGGGGCCCAAATCCTGATAAAGCTACCTTTGATTCTAGATGGAATATACTCAGCAATAACCAAGAGTTAAGAAATGTAGTTTACTCAACCTGGAACTGAATCTGCAGACAGAAACAAAAACAAAAACTGAAACAAAACAGAGGCATATAAAGCTTGTTAATATAAGACAGTTACTGAACTATGTACCTGGAGTACTTCCACATGTGTGGTCTGAACTTCCCCCAGCCCATTCTTTATATGTCGAATGTGTGGAAATCACCTTTTCATTCCCATGTACTATTCAATTCACAAACCTTGAGCTGCTTGGGAGGATTACTTGAGTTTTTCAGAATGTAATGTGTACTGCAAGTTTCCACCTTTTAATTTTACTCATTTTTCTTCCCTTCATCCCCATACCAACTTCCAAATCATTTTCAATGTTACCTGTCATTATGAAGGCTTCTTCTACTGTTCTCTATCCCCCAGTAGAACTGATGACACATTCTTTAGCTCTCCCAGGAAGCTTTGCTTAGTGCTTTATAAAAACCTTTCTCTGACACCTCTGTGACTGTGTTACACCATAGAAACTTGTGATTTTTCAACTGCTAGGTATGCCATGGAGAAATCTCTGACTTGGCAACTATTGCCGAAGAAACTAATCCAGAAGAAACTATGAATAAATAACAACAAAAGACAACAAAAGAATATAATGTGTACTCCACTAAGGTGAGGAAAATGTAGAGTGCTCTAGAAGCATATCAGGAAAGAATCCTAGATTCACACTGTATTATAACACTTACACAGCTGTGCTATTCCCTTTTTAGCATAGGCTGTAAGCAGAACTTAATAAACGATTATTGCACAAATCAAGAAGAAAATGAGAACGGAATGTAAATCACATTCTGTAAATAATCTATGATCTACACCAGTGGTCCCCAACCATTTTGGCACCTGGGATGGATCTCACGGAACACAATTTTTCCACGGATGGGAGGCGGGGGGAAATAGTTTCAGGATGGAACTGTTCCACCTCAGATCATCAGGCATGAGTTAGATTCTCATAAGGAGTATGCAACCTAGATCCCTGGCATGCGTGCTTCACAATAGGGTCCACCCTCCAATGAAAATCGAATGACTTGGTGATCTGACAGGAGGCAGAGCTCAGACGGTAATACTTGCTCATTCACTGCCCACCTCCTGCTTCATGGCCACGTTCCCAATGGGCCACAGACCTGCACTGGTCCACAGCACAGGGGTTGGAGATCCCTGATCTAGAGTAGGGAAGATGCATAGGAGAATACCCAAAAGCTGGTGTCTGGAAGTCACTATTGTAGAACTTAAATATCTTTCGGACCCTTGGAAAGTTACGTCACCATGATGGGTAATGAATATAGGAAATCTACAATATCAAAAAATATTCCAGTTCATTTTTAATGGAACTGCAAATAACTCACAGATTAATTCCTATTATTTTAGATAAGAGTTTGCTATCCCTTAAAAATTATAAAAATGTGGCCAGGTGCAGTGGCTCATGCCTGTAATCCTAGCACTTTGGGAGGCCAAGGCAGATGGATCACAAAGTCAGGAGATTGAGACCATCCTGGCCAACATGGTGAAACCCCATCTCTTAAAAATACAAAAATTAGCTGGGTGTGGTGGTGCATGCCTGTAATCTCAGCTACTTGGGAGGCTGAGGCAGGAGAATCACTTGAATCAGGGAGTCAGAGGTTGCAGTGAGCTAAGACTGTGCCACTACACTCCAGCCTGGCAACAAAACAAGACTCTGACTTAAAAAAAAAAAAAAAAACTGTAAAAATGTTATGTCAATTAAATGATAATTAGTCCTGTGGAGCTAGATCTTTCATCAACAATATTTTAGAACTTGAGCATAAGTAGTATAAGACATTCTGTGATGTTATTGTGCTACATTTAGTCCAATATACCTATACCTACTCAGGCCGCCTAAACACTGAAGTTCACATTCCCTAGTTTTCCTATTAAAAGCTAAATAGTAAATTTGCATTTACATTAGTCATTTTGACTACTTTGACACCGAAATCTGATCAAACTATAATGAGAAAGGAAAAATCTATAAACATACAGAGAAGACATGTGAGATCAATTTTTCAAGTACCCAAAAGGCTTTTTGTGCAAAATTACAACTGTAATTCATAGTCGGTGTAACCTGGTTTTAACTAGAACTGTTTTACAAATTTCTGAAAGTGAAATTTATTGCCAGAATGCCAAATACACTCTTATTAAAGAAACATGACAAATATTTAGAAGACAGGAATCGTTTCCAAAATTTTTAGCCACTTTTGATATAATTAGCGTATTTTATATACACATTTTGATTCTTTGATGCAGTGAACTGGGTCTTATAGAATATTTTTGAACATATTATTCAAATGAATTATAGTCCTTGGTTTACCCTTTATATAACTATTTCTCAAGCATATCTATAGGGGACATATTGAAATCAATTTGGGTCTAACGAGCTTTTCCTTTCTAGATGGGCACACTTCATATTTATTCCTCTGATTATGGCCCAGCTCTGCTGGATGGGCTAGGTAAATTTTTTTATCTCACTCAATTCATCTTATTGTACACACCAGGATTACCTTTTGTTCAATATTACTCTCATTTCACTATACAGATTTCCAGCAAATATACAAAAGAATTTGTGTGTGTGTGTATGTGCATATGTTTGTGTGTGTGTGTGTGCGCACGCGCCCATGTTGTTAGTTTAACAAATATAAATCATTAAGATTCTCAATGTCATTTTCAAAACTTAAAACTGCAAAAGCTAGCTGTGAAAATCAATGCCTAATTGAGAAATTGGAGCTTGGTTTAGTGTATATATGGGGATATTATCAGCTTTACTTTAACAAAAGAACCATTTACCTTCATGAGACTATGGTTCTTTTGTCCTTAGATCATTCTAAATCACCACCATTACATATGATTTTTATTTTATTTCTAATAGACAATACACATGCTATTCCAGGGCTAAGCATAATATAGCAATTTCTTTCCAGCACGGAAAAGACATGTGAGATCAATTTTTTTTCTCCATACAATTCCGTTTTTAACACACAGTAACTAAATTTACTTGCCAGATTTTATGGCCTTTTATTGGTTGTGCAGTTTTATTTATATTCTTGCTTGCTACTAATTATCACATTCTGCATAATTTATAATGTATTCTACTGATGGTGAAGTCTGAATAATGAAATCCATCTATAGAAAGAAATCGATTGCCTTGCAATGAAAATGCCAAGGAGAGTATGCACAGAAATTGTAAAAGACGGAGGAATTTATACTTAAAGTGAATTCACTTCCTTTGTTCTGTAAAAGAAAAATATAGAATTTAGGAGAACGGACCTCAGCTGAATTTTGTCCAACACAATGTTATCTGCTTTCTGTAAACTATGTGATTGCTTGCACCAGCTAATTAAAAAAAATAAAAAATGAAAAATAAAAACCAGGTATAAGTGGACAATTTATCAATGACTTCATCTGTAGAGATGATTCTGTGAACAGCCTAGCAGCTCTTTTGTGACTATTATTTACATTACAAAACACTGGCCTGCTTCAAAGAGATAGAATTAGTCTATTAATGTGTTCCTTTCCCATGTCTATCAACTAGCTAGAGCCATTAATATGGGAATATGCGTTATAAACAAATGCTTCTCATACCCAATGATCAAGTTTCTTGAATTGGCCATTCTGTGCTATGGTATTTAAAATTTTTGAACCATTTTTAGTGCCAACATTGGTCTTTATTGATCTCTAATTGTTATTTTTGTCTACTGGCAACCTTAGTCATTCTGCCACTTGGACCTTGCTTTTACCTTAGAAAAGATGAAAATAGTTGAGAAGAAATTTGGGTATTCCTTATATCAAATTTAACACAAAAGGAATGCACTATTATACCTTTTCTTTCCTTAATATCATGAAAATCTGGATACTTTGCTAAATAATAAGGATTATATGGGACAGAGATTTATAAAATGGAAAATAAACTGAGGACTATGACTCTTAAGTGACTTTAACGTAGAAAATGTATATCCTATGCTTTTTCCTGCTACTACCTTAAAAGTTTTCATATCTTTGTAATCTAGATTCCTACAAATTTTAATTTATGAATATTTGGAAATGATTCACATATTCATTCATTCAAATACATGTTTACTTCTCATGTACTTTGTAAGGACCCTGACAAAAAATATTTATTTCATCAGTATGATAAACAAAACTAAGCTTTCGTACATGATTGTATTACTTATTTTGGATAATACACAGATAGGCTCTACCTAAGTGAATATGTAGAAGATGTACTCTGTGTTACAAGAAACTTAATATTTGTTTGGGAATTGATGTGGTTTGGCTGTGTTCCCACCCAAATTTCATGTTGAATTGTTGCTCCCATAATTCCTGTGTTTTGGGAGGGATCTGGTGGGAGATAACTGAATCTTGGGGGCGGTTTCCCCCATACTGTTCTCGTGCTAGTAAATAAGTCTCACGAGATCGAATGGTTTTATAAGGTGAGACCCCTTGTGCTTGGTTCTCATTCTTTCTTGCCTGCTGCCATGTAAGACATCACTTGCTCATCTGCTATGATTATGAGACCTCCCCAGACATGTGGAACTGTCAATAAGCCTCTTTCCTTTATAAATTATGCAGTCTCTAGTATGTCTTTATTAGCAGTGTAAAAACAGACTAACACAGAAATTTATGTAAATAATAATAAGGATCACTTATAGGGAATATCACAGCTGCTAAGATAGTATACAATAATTGGTAAAGTAAATGCTAAAAAACAGAGCTTCCAAGAACCAAGGTATCCATAGATAGATGGAGAATTGGATTTGACCTTGAAACTTCAAAATCGACATAGGAAATAACATTTATGTCTATTTGGTAAACAGTATTTGTCCAGTGGAACACATAGTTAATTGTATCCTCAAGTCCACCTTTCCCCTCTTCTATAATAATTGCTCTAGCTGTGCCTTCAGCTGCCCAGTTGGAGATTTACAACATGGCCAAGCCATGCTCCTCAACAACACATTGAAACAGCAAAACGGAATTACACGGAGAGCTCTTGGAGAATACAGCGACTTCTCCACCCTGCTCTGCCCACTGACCAGAGTTGCATCACGTAGAATATGTAAACTTCTACTATATTTGAACCGATATTTATAATCCTTTTCTTTATGTCATGGTATTATAATTTTTCTCCTAATAATCTTCTAACACAGATGACAAAGACCCCATCCAGAGACATTGTGAAAAATGTCATATGGTTGAAGTGAAACAAAAAATAGAAGATTGTTAATTCAGTTATGATACAGAGCAAGGTAAAGGGGAAAGAGAAAGAAAAGTGTTAGGGTTTAATAATGGCAGTCCCATGGAATGGGGACAAAAATGAGTCTTCAGTAAGCCTTCCTTTGGGAAAGCTGAAAAGTTTAGTTTTTGATAAATTGCCTCTGAAGAAATAATCACATTCAGATGAAAACGCAGTCACGTATCTCTGAATGGCAAGGATATATTCTGAGAAATGTGTCACTAGGTGATTAAGTCCTGGGAACATTATAAAGTGTATTTTCACAAACCTAGATGTTATGGCCTGCTACATACTTGGGATATACGATGTAAACTATTGATCCCAGGCTACAAACCTGTAAATCATGTTACTGTACTAAATGCTGTAGGGAATTATAACAAAATGGTAACTATTTCTGTACCTAAACATAGAAAATATGTAGTAAAATTGTGATGTTATAAAGAATCTTATGGGACCACCGTTCTATATGTGGACTTAATTGGCTGAAGCATTGTTAAGTCGAGCATGACTGTGCCTAGCACACAATCATGGATCTAGGGTGGGAAACCACAAAGCAAGCCAGGATAGAAATCTCTAATATGAGAGGAGTTCATGTAGAAGAGAGAGTGCAAAACTGGGGAAGGAAATCTTTCTCGATGGGAGAATTGAAAAGTGTGGGTCTGACTGAGGATTGAGCCTCGAGGTACAAGGAATTTAAGCATCAGGAGACCTACCTGCTTGCAAGGACTTAACCACAATGGCGAGGAACATTTAATATACCATTTGTTAGCCAAGGTCACCCTTCCCTCTGAGGGTAGAAATGGCACTGACCTTGATCATTTGACCTAAATGTTTGCCTTGTCTTAGAGCTCCCCCACGGGGATCAATCAAGTTCCTAGTCTTTTTGAGCCTTAAAATCTGTGTCTGTAAAGTGGGGTGATACATGTTTAAAGGGATCATGAGGTGCTAGACGGTTCACTTCTCTGCTCTCTGCTTGATAAAAGGTCTAGTCATTTTTCAAGAAAACTCAGATGTCAGCACCTCTGTGAAGCCAGAATTCTGAGAAAAATTCCTATCTTTTGATATACTTTTGGTATACTTAACGCTTAAGTGTTGTGGGAAAGATATTATTTATTCTATTAGATTTAAAGTCATTCTGTTATATACTCACTATGGTAACAAAGCTTACTTATTAATGGCACAAATAAGTATTTCAGGCATATATATCTATATGGTGATAAAAGTGATTGAAATAGTTTAGGCCAGGCACGGTAGCTCCCAGCACTTTGGGAGGGCTAGGCGTGTGAATCACGAGGTCAGGAGATCAAGACCATCCTGGCTAACACATTGAAACTCCATTTGTACTAAAAATACAAAAAAATTATCCAGGTATGGAGGTGCACTCCTGTAGTCCTAGCTACTCAGAAGGCTGAGGCAGGAGAATCGCTTGAACCTGGGACACAGAGGTTGCAGTGAGCCAAGATTGTGCCACTACACTCCAGCCCAGGTAACAGAATGAGACGCTGTCTTAAAAAAAAAGAAATATTTTAATAATTGGCTGAGATTTAGAAATAAGAACGCTTTTATAATTTGGAGGCCATAATTTGGTATGTTGTCAGCTGCTAATGTGAAAAGCCATCATATGCATGTAATAGTTCACTGGTGCTCTAATATACTTGAGGACCAATGGGTAAATATGGGTTAACTACACTGTGATAAATCCCATGGTTTATACACCACTATCATTTCATTGACTATCTTTACTCTTAGAAAAGACCCTGCACTCTCCCAGAGAGGAGATTTTGCTATATTCATTGTACTAATCTTACTGTAGTGTTGAGCTGTGTAGCTGCTATATAGCATACATGAATAAATATATGTTGAAAAAAAGATGTTTATATGGGTGAATGTTTTGGATAAAATGAGACATTGTATTAATTCTTTTGTTAGTAGAGTTGGTGATAATATGTATCCTTTGATTTAAAACATTGAATTACTTAATGTGTAATTCTAGCTAGCATTTATCTGATCAGTCTAAGTTGGTGATATTTATAATTTTAAACTGATAATCATAATCATATATATGAAAACATTAGAATAAGTAATGACATTACAAACGAAAATAAAAACCATACATAGTTCCTACATGAATAAATGTTAACAAAGCATTTTCAAGTTTGAAAATGATCTTTCATAATACAAAGTTTAGTGTTCATGTCTGTTCTTTTTAGAGGCAGTTTAAGGCTCTTATCTGCTGTTTCTTAGTCCACACTCGTAATAAATACCATGAGTCAGAGACAGTTCTCAGTACTTTAAAATTATTAACTCATTTAATACTTACAACAATTCCATCCCCACTTTGCAGATTCAGAAAGCAAGGCACAGAGAGGTCTGTGTTCTACTCAGGGCCCAACTGCTACTACATACTGTCAACCGCAGACGCATGTTGGCACTTAAGGTGTCCCAATTTGGTGCATACTCTTCTCTCACACCTGTCTGATTCTTTATACCATATCCAGTAAATTACCAAGTGCACCTATCTTTGACGACAGGAATTTGGAAGTCATTTTCAGTCTCTTTCCTGTGTCCCATATCTGAATGTTTGCCTGTCTTCAAAGGTTTTCCATTATTCTTTCCCACCTTGTTTTCACCACATTCACAACCTCACATATAGACTTTGGAATCACTCAACCTGAATTTCAATTCCAGTTCTGATGCTAATAATTACATGTCCTTGAAAACATGTTATTTCTTTTTATTATCTCAATGTCTGTTTCTTCATCTATAAAACAAGGATAATCTTAGTGAAGATTCAATAAAAGCTCTCAGAAGAGTGACTAGCATAGTAAAATCTCACAAAGTATTGCCTACTTTTATAATTTTATTATATTTTATTTTATTTATCTATCGATCTATATATATTTTAAGAGATGGAATCTTGCTTTGTCTCCCAGGCTGGAGTGCCAGTGGCGTGATCTCATCTTACTGCAGCCTCCGTCTCCTGGGTTCCAGCGATTCTCCTGCCTCGGCCTCCCAGGTACCTGGGATTATAGGCATATGTCACCATGCCCGGCTAAATTTTGTACTTTTAGTAGAGACAGCATTTCACCATGTTGGCCGGGCTGGTCTCAAACTCCTGACCTCGTGATCCACCCACATCAGCCTTCCAAAGTACTAGGATGACAGGCATGAGCCACCACACGCAGCCTATTTTATATTTTATCATATTTTTGTAGCTCCTAGTAGATAATACTCTTATATAATAACAATTTTGATCACCCTATGGTTTATTAAATACATGTCTTCTTTAATGTACAAAGGTAAACATAAAGAGATTCCTTTATCCATAGTGATTTCTGTGCCCTGCAAGATCTTTCTTGGCCACACCAGACAGCATTGAACTTTTATTCTCTACTTTCCCAGAATAACTACTTATATTTTAGTATATATTATGATATATTGTAGTTACTTGCTTGTTTTCTGACTGTGAACTACTTCTATCTCTCTATCTCCAAGAAGATGCCTACTTTTCTAATATAACTTGATGGGGAAAAAGTTTGCATGAACAAATTAACAGCAGAATATATTTTTATTGTATATAAATCAGTTTCAAAATCAATTGCCCAGCAAAATTTTTAGGTAGGGTTTCAGGGATATACCTGTATTCACAGTAGTTTCAAATGTGTTTTTACCAGTGAAGGGCAGCAGAATATGCCACCCCAAAATATGCCACTTTTGCAAAGGAACTCTTTTGAGCTGAAGGCAAATAAAAGCAGGTATCTTAAAAAAAAAAAAAAAAAAAAAAGAAAAATATAGACAAATATTAAACATTATCATCCAGGAGACAGTACCAAAGGGATACAGATAAAAAACTTTACTAACTGGCCTTTATCTCCCATTCGTTTCTCATATATTTGCGCTCCCAAAATGTTCCACTCCTAGAGACTCAAGGTCCTTTTCCTTTGTCCTGTCACTCTAAAAGTGTATTGTTCTTTGTTGAAAATGATAGAGAGGTGCCAGGAAACTCTTGGAGAATTACTAATCCCTGGATATCTACGTAATATATATCACATGTATATGAGATATACATGGTTAAACATTTCTGTTTGACTTCTCTTGTTAATTTATTTGTGTTGTTGTTGTTATAGGGTTCCCACCTGAGAACTCAGAGGGGTAGAGGGAAAGTTATTTTTTCTTCCCCTGTAACAGCATGTGCAACACTTTTGGTTGAATGGATATTATAGATAATAACTACAGTACGGTTGAAATGTCTGTTTTTTGTTGTTGTTGTTGTTGTCGTTTTTGTTGTTTTAAGACAGAGTCTGGCTCTGTTGCCCAGGCTGGAGTGCAGTGGCGTGATCTCATCTCACTGCAATCTCTGCCTCCCCTGTTCAAGTGATTCTCCTGCTTCAGCTTCCTGAATAGCTGGGATTCCAGGCATGTATCACCATGCCCGGCTAACCTTTATATTTTTAGCAGACACGGGGTTTTACCATGTTTGTCAGGCTGGTCTTCGACTCCTGACCTGTGGTCCGCCTGCCTCAGCCTCACAAAGTGCTGGGATTACAGGCATGAGCCACTGTGCCCTGCTGGCTTTCTCTTCTCTAAAGCCCCGTTATTCTATTTTATCATACCTGTGAAGAGTATAGACCGGTGGTATAGCTAACATTTGAACGGACACTTTAATTTTTATTTTCCTAATGCTAGGTTTAGGTTCTATGTTATTAAGACAGCTTTAACTCTTAGCCTTCACCTCAGCGTTTTCTGGTGTCACCTGGCCTACAGGCTTCTGAAGCTTTTCTAACCTCATAAATAAATATGAGAATGTATCATTACTCTATTAAATTATGAGGTCAAAGATTATTTTAACATATACAACTCATTTCTCAAGATTTAACAGTGGAGGACTTTTATTAATGTGAAATGATTATTTATATTTATTTTCCCTAGATAGAAAATGGTAACAATAACTCTCCAGGTGTCATAAAAGCAATGCAATTTAAAATTGAAGAAAAATTATGAAGATATTAAAAAGTTAGCCAATGAAAACATTAGGAAATTGAGAGGTTAAAATGAGTCATCTAAGATGGATTATTACATTTTATTGAACCAAAAGATATATATTTAGACTCTGTTAGCTTTTCCTGAATAAGAAACAATTAATGCTTTATTTTTAACTGAAAAAAAAATGTAAATAAAAGCACTGTCAAATAAACTTAAAGTTTACTTGAGACTTATTCTGGATCAGAATAAAAATGACCTGAATGAATCTTTGGGAGGTAAAATTGTAATAACCTTAAATATAATTTGCATGAAATAAATGAATTAATATCCAATATTCTCTGTCTCTTCCCCTTCATTTGCCCAATAAATGCCAATAAATGGAGGGGGAATTTTTTTTCTTCAAAGTCTCATCAGGTCATTTGAACATTTATAGAGCACTTTAATGGGTTATAACAAATGGGACTGCTTATTGCTCAGGCTAACTTTGGACCAAATCGTGCAAAAGAAAATGTGCATATGAAGATAGAGACTTTGAATGACTTCAAGAACAAATCTTGCGATAAATATTACTAGGTGTATCATGGTTTCCAGTGTGTGACAAAACAACCATGACCAAAAAACAGAAATCATAAAATCCAAAGTACTTATGGTATTATTTTTAAAAATCTGAATTGCTGTCTCAAAATTATACCATATAATATTTTCAAACTTATCAAGAAAACAGACTTATACTCTGTGATATTAATATTCTTGGGTTGTTTTATGATTATATAGGTCTAATGGACATACACTACAGGCATTCACCACCACAGACAGCTAATTTTTGTATTTTTAATAGAGACAGTGTTGCACCATGTTGGCCAGGGTGGTCTCAATCTCTTGACCTCATGATCCGCCTGCTTCATCCTCCTAAGGTTCTGGGATTACAGGCATGAGCCTCTGAGCCTAGCCAATTATTACTTTTTTCTTTTCTTTTTTTTTTTTTTTAAGTGTCACTAGGGGAGGACTTTTCAACAAAATTTTATTTCTTAGGTTTAGTAAGTACTCACTAAACTTTTTTATTACCTATTTTCTTAACATTAAGTGACTGTTTATTATGAGCCAATTGTAATTTTAGATATGTTTTGAACATATAATGCCATTCCATTTTTTCATACCTTTACATTCATGTTGAGAAATAGCTAAAAACTTTCTAAGTCCACAATTTTGTATTTTGTATTTAAAAATACAAAAATTAGCTGGGCATGGTGGTATGTACCCGTAGTCCCAGTTACTCAGGAGGCTGAGGCAGGAGAGTCACTTGAACTCGGGAAGGGGAGATTGCAGTGAACCCAGATCGTGCCACTGCACTCCAGCCTTGCTCTGGCGACAGAGCAAGGCTCCCTCTCAGTAACAACAACAAAAAAAGGCAATACTTTGTTTTAGAAAAAAAAAGATAATTTTCTACCCTGCAAACACCATACAAACAAACAAACATAATATGAAGAGGTTTCTCTAGCTTATTTGCAGCCTTTTTTTCCCCTAATAGCAACATCTTTTCCTCACCGACCATTTTCCCAAGTCATCATTCCCAGTGTGTGCAGCTGCAATATAATATTCATAAGTATATTTTTACACATGGAGATTGTATATAATATGTATTTCAAAGGAAATGCTCACACACTAATAAAGAATTTGGCATCTCTTCTGAGGATACATTTGTTGATCTTTGAAATAGACTCCTTCAGGGACAAATCCAAATAACCATTTTTGCCTTGGAGCCAAGTACTTTGAAAACTACTTAAACATTGAGATGCCTTGTTATTTGTTTTCATATTAATTCCTAGTCTCTGTACTAGCCTTGGCTTGGATGCTTTCCTAAAATTTCTGTAGTTATGTTATTCACTGCTTTTTATCTCTTACTAGAAAAAAAAAGTTAAAAATTGTGTCTGGTACATGTGGCTCTTCATATTTTGACCTCGTCAAGGCACCCCATGCCTGTACTTGCCTATACTCTGGGCTCCGGTCAAACCAAAGCATTGGCATCCCCATGGACTCAGCCCCTTTGTATATGCTGTACTGGAAATCCATTCATTTCCTCTACCCTCCATGGGTGGATTTCCCTTCATCTTTGCATAAGAAACTATTTTTACCCTTTAACCTTAAATCTTCTCTGAACTACTCCAGTAGTTTTGACCAGTCTCTGGCCAATTGCATACATATTTAAAAAGAGCCAGAAAACAGGCACAAGAGAGGCAGGGAAGGAAGAAATGGAAAGGGCGAGAATAAGGGAGAATGAGCTAACTGGGTGAAAAGTTCGTCTCCTAGTTAGGAACCTAAGTGTGATTTTTCAAGCCTGACCATAGGCAATTACAAAGTGTTGCTTGGCAGGCCTCTGAGGAAAAAGTTGCCTTCCCTGCAGCTGACTTGGCGCGCAGCCAATGAATGCATTGCAGTCTCTGAAGGAAGTTGCAGTCAAGGACTCAGCCCCTCTGGTTGGCCTTGTGCTTATGCATATTTGTATTCCTTGCCCTGACTCTTTCACGCAGAGACCTCTCTGTCTGGGGTCTTTAGCTGAGGCCTTCCTCAGGCACCTCTGCTGAGGCCTTCTTTAAGGAGGGTGACTAGAAGGGGCTGCCTGTAGGAGGTATTTTTCATTCTGACCCAGTACTCAGTAATTTTAAACTCCCAGTACTCTTCCCTCCCCCTTTCCTTCTCTCTCTCTCCCTGGATCACAAGTACACAGAACTGCAGGAGCCTTTTTAAAAAGCTTCTCTACAGTAAATTTATTTCCCATTTTATTATTATTTTTTTAATTGACAGATAAAATTGTACGTTTTTATTGTGTTGTGCAGGAGCCCTTTGTTAAAGGGCTTCAACAGTGAAATGACCACCAAGTTTATGCTAATCTACCTGGTCCTAGACGGAGCAGTGCCAAAAGAGGTACACAAGAGCGGCACTTTTTTTTTTTTTTTTTTTCCAGTTTTTCACTTCTTCTTTATATTACCAAAGTAAATGATTAAATACTTGACTATGAACTTTCCTTTTTGCCTTGTTGCCTTAATTGATTACTCCAGCACCTGGAAGCTGGGTTCTCTTGAGCTCAGCTGAGCTGCTGACAGTCGGATTGTAAGAGTGGTGAGCTCCAGGGAGCTTCCCTACAACTTGCAGATGCTAACAAATGGGGGAGCAGAAATAGAACTGTCAATGAAATACAACCCTGGCTCTATCTGTCATGAATCACTGTTGTCAGGAACAGATTTGTTAAACTCATGAAATTCTAGAGTGTTCAGCATACATAAAATCTTTGAGAGCAAAGCTGCAAGATGACAAAAATTTGATTAAACTGTTTATTCTTTTATCTTCTAGAGTAAAAGAGTTCTGTGGCTACGTTTATTTGGGCCATCCTTAGAGTAGTATATCATTTTAAACTCTGATTGCATCTTTCTAGCACAGGAGAAGTGAGGTAGGGTGATGAGAAGAATTCAAAGCTTACGTTTTCTTAGAGTATGATTTAATGTGACATTTTTTAGTTTTGTGGGCAAAATGAAATCTGAGTGGACCAATGACCCCACCATGTCCAGTGTTTGGTTGCTAGTTGAGATTTGGAAATGACTGTTCATGTAAGGAGGTAAATGGATCCTTGTTATCTAGGATCCATTGTCAAATGGATCCAAATGCCATGTTATAAGTCATTTGACAATGCCTACAGCAGTAGTGTGAACAGAAGGCCTTAAATTCTAGCATAAACACTCTGGGCTAGTGGTTATTTTTTTGGCTGTCACTTACATTTGCAGTTTTTGCAAGAGACAGGCTTTACTAGATACCCTACATGTCTAAAGGACTAAGAATTGAAGAACGCTTACACTGAATTAAGAGGTAGTTTTGCACCATAAAAGAGGCAGTAGGCTGGGCGCGGTGGCTCAGGCATGTAACTCCAGGACTTTGGGAGGCTGAGGCAGGCAGATCACCTGAGGTCATGAGTTCAAGACCAGCCTGGTCAACATGGTGAAACCCTATCCTACTAAAAATGCAAATATTAGCCAGGTGTGGTGGCTGGCACCTGCAATCCTAGCTGCTTGGGAGGCTGAGGCAGGAGAATCGCTTGAACCCTGGAGGCAGAGGTTGCAATGAGCTGAGATCATACCATTACAACCATTACACTTCAGCCTGGGGAAGAGGAGTGAGACTCTGTCTCAAAAAAAAAAAAAAAAAAAAAAAAGAAAAAAAAGGCTATAGAGGCAATATAGAGCTAGATAGTTTAAATTATAAAAAACATTTATGAGTTATTTTCTCATTAATTTAATAAAGATATATAAACATACACCATAGGTTTATTTAAGTGCACATGCATGAGCACACATATATATATAGAGAGAGAGACAAATAAACATATTATGGAAATTCTGTAAAAATGGCATTAGCTCAAAGCCAAAGAAATTACACTGCTAAGAAATTCATAAATTAAGTTAGATCCTATAAATACAAAAAATATTGCAGATTCAGAAATATGCATTATATACGTATCTGACATAATATATTAGCAATGCATGAATTAATTAAATGAGATCCACAACTTATCAATTTTCTTATTCTACTTGTAATTAATGTATATATTTGTGAATTGATAGAATGATTTCAAAATAATTTCTTGCTAAAAAGGCCTTAACATTATTATTCTTATTAAAATTCCTGTATATAATTCTCATAGCAGTCATTTCAAATCAGAAATCAGTAGCACAAGTCAATACTGTATTACTTTTATTAACTAAATAAAATCTAATTTAAGATTTTTAAGCTATGAAAGAGTCAAAATACAAATAAGAAGCAAAAATACAAAACATAGTGGAAGACAAAATGTGTCAGGCTTTATTTAAATAAGGGATTCTGCAAATCACTCTAACATGAATGTTTAAGATAAAACATAATTTTTATAACAGATAAAAAAGGTAAGATATTATTTTTAAAATATATTCTTCTTGGCTTTAATAGCTGTTCACTCTTCCAATTTTATTGCTTAAATTTCAAAAACACCCTTGCCACAAAAACATCAAACATAATTTTTGATTTGCAATTTTACAAACTCTAAAAATAGTAATTATTTTCGTATGTTAGAATTTACAGTATGTGATGAATTTCTATGGTGGATGTATCCAGAACAGAAAAACTGATAGGTATTCACTAGAATTAAAAATGATTCATTTATTTAACAATTATTTTAAAGCTATTCATGTGGTTAGACACTGTGCTAAGACCTAGGGATATCAAAATAAGTAAAATATGTAATTTTTAAGGGATCACATTGAAATGAGCATTGACTAGTGTTTCTTTGGTTAGTTAGGTGTGCATTCATTTTTATTGAAAAAAAATTTAAAAGTTTGCTGAAAACGTTTTTATTTTATCTATTTGATAAATAATTAAAAACAATTATGAGTTTTATACAAAAGATAAGCTTTTTCTTAAATTTTTATGGGTACACAGTAAGCATATATATTTACGGAGTACTTGAGATATTTTGTTTTCTTATTTTTATTTTATTTTTTTTTATTGCATTTTAGGTTTTGGGGTACATGTGAAGAACATGCAAGATTGTTGCATAGGTACACAAATGGCAGTGTGATTTACTGCCTTCCTCCCCTTCACCTATACTGGCATTTCCCCCCATGCTATCTCTCCCCACCTCCCTACCCCCCGTCCCTCCCCCATTTCCCCCCAATAGACCCCAGTGTGTAGTGCTTCCCTCCCTGTGTCCATGTATTCTCATTGTTCAACACCCGCCTATGAGTGAGAACATGCGGTGTTTGATTTTCTGTTTTTGTGTCAGTTTGCTGAGAACGATGGTTTCCAGGTTCATCCATGTCTCTACAAAGGACACAAACTCATCATTTTTGATGGCTGCATAATATTCCATGGTGTATATGCCACATCTTCCCTGTCTAGTCTATCATCAATGGGCATTTGGGTTGGTTCCAGGTCTTCGCTATTGTAAACAGTGCTGTAATGAACATTCGTGTGTATGTGTCCTTATAGTAGAATGATTTATAATCCTTTGGATATAAACCCAGTAATGGGATTACTGGGTCAAATGGAATTTCTATTTCTAGGTCCTTAAGGAATTGCCACACTGTCTTCCACAATGGTTGAACTAATTTACACTCCCACCAACAGTAGTGTTCCTATTTCTCCACATCCTCTCCAGCATCTGTTGTCTCCAGATTTTTTAATGATCGCCATTCTAACTGGCATGAGATGGTATCTCAATGTAGTTTTGATTTTCATTTCTCTGATGACCAGTGATGATAAGCAGATATTTTAATACAGGCATACAATGTATAATAATCACACCAAAGTAAATAGGGGTATTTACCACCTCAAGTATTCATCATTTCTTTTGCTTGAAACATTCCAGTGATACTGCCTCCGTTATTCTAAAGTATAAAACAAATTATTCCTAACTATAGTTATCCTGCTGCACTATCAAATACGAGATCATATTCGCTGTATCAAACTATATTATTGAAGATAAGTTTGAAGATCATAGCAGAAATCACAAAATTCCTAGTTTTGTTTATACATGACTTTTTGAATTATTTACTTGAAAAGTCGCGTAAGGACAAGACTTCTCATTAGAAAACTCCTGAAGAATACATGCCAAGTACTACGAAACCTGGACTGAATACTGCTCCACTATAGTCACCTCTACACTTTTTTTCTTACAGTCACCTCTACACTTTTTTTCTTACATGCCCCATACTCCATATTTTTTTTTCAGCAAAAAAAAGTGAATTCAATTTTTTTGAATGCATATTCAAAGGCAAATTTTAAACATTAATAATTCAGCATGAGACTTATAGAAAAAAAAAACCTTGTAAAACACACAAAAAATAGGGAATAAAACAATAAAGAATCATGTAAACGTCACATATCATTTAAAAAAAAACTAAACATAGGTTATTTAGATAATTCTCCTTAACCTCAATCAAGTTTTATAATTTTGTTTAAAATACAAGGAAACAAAAGGGCTATGTGCAAAGATACAATTGTTTAAAAGTAAGGCAACTAGGTAGGAACAGATTTTGAAGATAAAGGCTGAAAAGTGAACTACAGAGTTCAGAGAAACAAATGAAGACAAAATAAAAAAGAAGAGATACATAGTAACAGATTCGGAATCCAGAGATGTGAGAAATTCACATAAAACAAATTTAAAAAAGAGCAAGGCTGCTGTACAGAACACAAGAGAGGAGAAAAGTAAAGAAAGCACTTTTGGCATTAATGCAATTGGCTTTCATGCAACACGAAGAATGAATAGAAAACATTTCCAAGATACAACAGAAAAAAATCATTAAATGAGTATTTGAATATACAAATTGAAAAGAAACAGTAACTGCAGGAAAAGCTAATGCAAAATGATCACTGAGTCAGATATCTTTAAGATTAATTTATCCACATCACCCCTAACAGGGAGGTTTCCCATAATGATCCTACTTAAAAATCCATCTGTACTTATGCCTAATCCAAGATTTTCATACTTTGTTTTATTTTTTTTCCTCTACAGAACTGATCACCATCTGAGAGAGACAGACAGACAGAGAGATAATTTGTTTACTGCTTCTTACCCCATTTAGAATGTATACTCCAAAAGCCAGATTTCAAAAAGTTTGATTAAATCTCTAGATACCACGCTTAGTAGATGAGTATTTAACAAGTATTGTTTGAACAAATAAATTAAATAGAATTTAATAAATAAAGAATCATACAATAATTGAGACAAAAAAGAGCAAATCTAATTCAAGAGGGTAATTCTTACCTATCAGAGTTCTCCAGATTAACAATCACTTAAGGACTAGGGAGTAAAAACAACAGTTATTCGAAGTGTACTCTGACAATCGACTTCAAAGTAGAAAAAATAATAGACAAGAGTCACAAGAATACTTGGGGAATATGTAATTCCTTCTTTAAAAAATATTTTAAAATACCTAAAAAAGCCAAGAAATGAAAATAACCATTTCAAAAATGACATCCTGAAAAAGATCTATTTAAAAAAAGATCTAAGGCCAAGTAACCATATGAATTATGGTTACAGAATTAAATGGAAATTCTTAAACTTTGACGTTAAAACATTTATAAAATTAATATATTCAAGACATGGGAGAAAGTGTTATGTGTTAAGGTGCTGATTTCTGCCATTCACTGTTGAGAGTTGCTATTATCTAACTTTGATATATGAGCTTAAAATGAAACTTTCCAAAACTTCTTTATAATCTTACATATTATTTTAGAAGTGTCACTGAAAATGAACTTTTCTTTCTGTATCTCTTTCTCCTTGTATCTCAGTCTATAAATCAACATATTCTTCTAATTTTCTATTTTGCTAACATCAGTGTATCAGTCTCCTCATGAATGGGGATAAAATAATAGCACTTATTGTGTAGGAAAAGGGGAAGGTTAAAAAATGACATATGTAGGCCAGGTGGGGTGGCTCACACCTGAAATCCCAGCACTTTGGGAGGACAAGTTGGGCGGATCACCTGAGTTCAGGGTTCAAAAACAGCCTGGCCAACATGGTGAAACTGTATCTCCACTAACAAAAATTCACCAGGTGTGGTGGTACATGCTTGTAATCCCAGCTACTTGGGAGGCTGAGGCATGAGAATAGCTTGAACCTGACAGTTGGAGGTTGCAGTGAGCCAAGATTGTACCACTGCACTCTAACCTCGGTGACAGAGCAACATTTTGCCTCAAAAAAAAAAAAAAAAAAAAAAAAAAAAAAAAGACACACGTAAAGTACTTAAAACCTCATCCAGGAGGTATATTTATTCTGTGTATACAACATGTAAGTCAAAACTGATAGTTTATCTGGGTGGTATATTGTTAATAGTAAAAACAAATCTTTCCTGGTTAAAGATTTGCTATAACGAGACCCATCATTTTTATACATACCAAAATAGTCTTTAAATATACTGTTATCTCAATATAAATTCTGAAGAAAATGTTACCATTTCATTGTAATAGGTGACAAATATGTCAATTCCTCTATAATATCTGTCATAGGGTATTAAAGTATGCTATCACATGTGTAATTTTTTCATTGTTTCTAAATATGATTGCACTAAAGTGTACATTATCATTTTCCAAAGCTGTTTGTGTATCTCTTCCCAACCTGTCAATGTTGCTTTGCTCTCTTACAGAAAGGTTATTTGGAAACAAAAGGAGACAAAAACATTATGCTCTCTCTAACATCAGTGTCTTAGTGACAACCACTCATATTTGGATATTTTTTAAAAAGTAAATATTAAAGGATCTGAGGAGAAGTAGAAGTTAAGAGAAATGATATAGACACGAGTGATGTTTGGGAAGACTTAAAGAAAATGGTGATGCTGCAAGTATTAAGCAGATTATCTTTCTCAGAAAAGATTGAGAATTGATAGTGTGATGCAGTTTAACCAGTTTTTCATTTTAAAAAGGCTTCTGAGAATGTGTAATGAACAAATGCTTTTGACAAAATTGAATTTCAAATTTACCACCACCATCTCCCAAGATTATTTTATTTTTTGTTAACTGACAACTGCTTAACATATTCATAATTTAAAACACATATGACATTATTTGATGTAAAAACTCATTACATATATATTAATATCTTTTTTATTTGGTGTTATTTTGTCTTCTTGTAATTATGGTAACCGAAAAAGTATTGATTAATTGAAATCAGATAGAGTAAGATTCACAATACCATCCTTCATAAGTCAGAGATAGTATTCACTAAGAACCGCATGTGCATCATAAAGATAACAATTAATGCTGAATGATGATAAATATTAAGTAAATGACATCCATTCATGAAAAAAGATTAAAATTTGATTATCCTCCTTGAAATTGTAAAGGGACAAAAATCTTGGTACATGTTGCCCTCTAGTGGAACTTCAAAGATAGGCAGTTGAATTCTATTTTGGTGTTTTCAGTATCAGCAATTCAGTTTGGTATTACAATTTTAAAAACAAGTTAATATTTTTCTTTTAAAATGGTAAGTAGTATAAAATCTTTTAAATTAATTTTTTTGTAGTTGATAGGTTTGGTATTTTAAAAATCAAGAATTTATAAATAAAGTCTCTCACAGGCATTAAAGACCAAGAAGGTGTTAATTGTATAATTATATAAAAATAGTAGAAATAATAGATAACTCAGGAATATAATTTTATTTGCTTTGAATTATTGCTGAACAATGTTACCCAACCTGATTTTACAAAACTATCATCAAAACTCATCTCTCTAAAACTAGAATGACCAACATGGTATTTTATGAAAAGCGACAATTTGAAAACCTTTTGCTATCAACAAATAAGAACTAGTCTTGACAGAAATATAAAACAAATTTTTTCAATAGCATTTCTGTCACATTTTGATTTTCCTTTTAAATAAAACATTTTATTGTGTTATCTGATATTTTTTACTTTATAATTTCAATACATATTGATGCAGATCAAATTTCCTAATTTATACTTCCATATGAAAGAGAAGTGAATGCATGATATTGTACAAAATACAAATCTATTTTATTTATGGTAGGCATTTAAAACTATGTTATCATAAACTCAACATTTTACATCACTTCTTGATTCTTACTTTAACATTACTGTTGCTTGTTTTTTATAATACTGAATTTAACCATATATAGGTTTAAGATGAGAATCCTATTTATGTATTTGAACAGGATTCCTTGACCAAAAAAACAGTTTTAAAATGTGGTACCTCAATAAATTTTATAAAAAATATGATTTGTGATTACATTTACATTATAAAAATTATAAAATGAATATTTAGCCAACTATATCTCCTGCTTGCTCTTTAACAAATGCTTACACTTCAAAACAATTCTTTAATTTTTAAACATTTTCATTTATTTTGTGTGTGTGTGATAGAATTTCACTTTTGTCGCCCAGGCTGGAGTGCAATGGTGTGATCTCAGCTCACTGCAACCTCTGCCTCTCGGGTTCAAGCGATTCTCCTGCCTTGACCTCCCAAATAGCTGGGATTTCAGGGGTGCACCACCACACCCAGCTAATTTTTGTATTTTTAGTATACGCAAGGTTTCACCTTGTTGGCCAGGCTGGTCTGGAACTCCTGACCTCAGTTGATTCACCCACCTCCCAAAGTTCTGGGATTAGAGAGGTGTGAGCCACCCTGCACCCAAAACCAGTCTTTAAAAACAATTTAAGCTATCTAAGTCTATCAGAAATAATAAAATAATTAAAAATACCCCTAGGCTATTTAAGAATACTAAATATATCTGTAAAGCAAACTAAAGCTAAATTTAGAACTAAAATAATACATAAGAAAATCTGTCTAACCTGTAGGCTATTTTTGTTATTTCTTATAAATATTTCAATTTCATATTTACATTATGGCATACTGTCTATGGATTAAATAGTCACAACCTTTTACCTTATTCAATTTTCGCCTCATTCATTCAAAACAATGATCACAAACAGATCATTAAACACAGAATAGGATTAGAATTAAAATTAAAGCATTAACAGAATAAGAAAATAAATACTGTGTATGGTAACGTGAGTTTTGTCATTGGACATATCGGATAATTTACACTAGGTACAAGAGGCAGCTTTTGTACCTACCAATATCTCCCAAGGTTGAGAGATCTTTATTCAGATCTTCATGAAGATCAATGACTGGGCAAGTTTTAATTTAATTAATTAATTTTCTCTGTCACCAATATTAATCCGGGGCTATCTCGGCTCACTGCAATCTCCACCTCCCCAATTCAAGCAATTCTCCTGCCTCAGCCTCTGTAGTAGCTAGGACTACAGGCAAGTGCCACCACGCCCAGCTAATTTTTGTATTTTTACTAAAGATGGAGTTTTGCCATGTTGGCCAGGCTGGCAACTCAAACTCCTGACCTCATGTAATCCACCAGCCTTGGCCTCCCAAAGTGGTGGGATTACACGCGTGCGCCATTGCGCCCGGCGGGAAGTTTTAATTTGTTCTCAGGGAGGTGCTGAGCTCCATGTTGTTGGTGTCATGTTTTCCCCTTTATTGTTTCTATGATGGTCTAGCCCTTGCAAGACTGTTACCATGCTTCTCCCTCTATCGTCCTCTCCATGAGACCTGGTGCGTACTCTTTACTAATGAGAATTCAAGGTCCACTGTTCAAAATAACTTTTGGGAAACCTTTTTTTCATTAACAAATTTTCAAGTTGAGGAGGACAGCAAGGAAGGATATGAGTGAAGTACGTGATCTAATAAGCTTGAGAAGCCCTGAGTGCTTTCCATTGTTTCCTGCTTACCACCTTTTCAGAAAGACTAAATATAAACAGGGGATAATGGGTGAATATATCATTTATTCCAAGGCCCTATGCATTTTAGCAAGAGGGACCTAGAAACAGAATAAAGGTGTGATGTGAAATGTCAAACCAGCCATGTTATATTTGTACATTCAGAATATAACCTGCCTCTCTCTATCTCTTTGTCCCTTTTTCTCACCATCCTTTCCTCCCCCACCATCCCTCTTCCACCTCAGATGAGCCTTCCACACCTCTCACAACTCACCCACACACTCAGCAAGCTTGGCTGGGCAATTTTTGGCAACACCATGCCTCTATAAAGCAGGGTATGGCAAACCATCACGTGGACTTTCGCCTGTTTTATGGAAGTTACTTCTTTTTGATTGGAAAACTATCACACTCATTTGTTTATAAATTAACTGTGGCTGCATTGTTTTTAAAATGTTGCTGGTCAATAGTATTGAGACATTGTGACAGAGAATGGATAGTTCACAAAGTCTGGCCAATGTTTGCCTACCTCTGCCCTACAGAATTTTTGTTTTCTTAACTACTTCACAAAGCACCACCTCAATGACTTTTTCACTGACCCGGCTCAGTTCTAGTGACCCTGCTTTTCATCTTCCAGAACAGAGCAGAGCAAAAAGTTATTTCTTGGCATTGATGCCTTCTGAGGGAATAAAATATTAAGTGCAAATTTGATACCATGACTGCTAAAGCTAATAATGGTGATGACCTGTAGAGTTGAGTGTCTATGCCAGTTTGTTCATTCTTTCAGTGGAGAGAGCAGCCCTGCAGATCAAACTGACTTGAAAAAGAATTCATCAACTGGGTTGTCTCCCTAGCTATCAAAACTTTTAGAATAAACCAGAAAAAAATTTATCATGCATCTGTCAAATTCAGTTAAAAGATTAGTTTTTTTAATCCTATATTTATTAAATTATTTTTGAAGTTAGGCAAGAAATCTTTGTAATCCCATCATTAATTACATCCACAAAAGGCTTTCTTTCCTTTTTTTTTTTTTTCCCAAATCTTTATCAAACCAATTCCTATTATTCTTAAGTCCATCAACATACATGCTTCCAAGGCCATGTGACTTCCACTTACGAATAATGACCAGTATCAGTTTTGACTGTATTGAAAAATGTCCCACTTTTTTATTTTAGTCTAGGAAGTGTGTAGAGTTGTTTACAGTAATAAAAACACTATAGTGAGATCAAAGGTAAGGCTGGACACAGCCATTTGAGTAAGATAGCTCTAACCGTAACATATATCAGTGTAGAGAAAGCAGAGGCCCTTCCCTACCTTACATGGAATGAGACTAGCAAAGCTCAGAGGAATCAAAAGTACAGTGTTGTCCAGTGATACGGCAGCTCCCGGAAAACTTTTAGGTAAATTGATGCTGTACACCCTCGGGTAAGTCACTTGAATGTGCCTTTTTGTCTCATCTCTATAAACAACAAAACCACACAGCTCCCCGTGGTGGAGGATAGGTCTATGTAGAAGGAACAAGATGATACAGGAAGATGAAGAAACAAATGAAAAAGTAGCAACTCCCAAAGCATGTTTAGACTTCATAATTGTCTCTGAGAAATCTGGTTTCAGTCTACTAGATAAAATTTTGATAAATGGAAGCATGTTTTTCCCATCGTATTTTAAGACAATGGCCATTGTCTGGATTTGTCTATAAAAACTTCTCAGAAATTGCTGCAATCTATTCAACAAAGACTCCTTTCAATCGGGAAAACTTTGGCAAAATGACCATCTTATGGTTTAGGAAGGAAGTTTCATGATGTTATTATCTAAATTTATCAGCCTCACTTTTACAAGGCACAGAAGAAATTTACTCCTGGTTGACAGAACTCCCTAGGTCTGGATTCTCTGAGGTTCTATGAAACTGTCTTTTTATAAACTCACATGAAATAGTACTCTAAAAATTCTCAACCCAGGACATATTTTTAATATTAAAAAATTTACAAAAATTGTGACAATAACATTTTAAAATCTATAAGTTAAATTTAGATGTAATACTATAATTATGTTGTATTACTTACATTAAACCAAGTGAGTTGTATTTGAACATAACTTCCTACATGTACCTTTCTAATTTGCCCTCTGATTTGGGAGGTAAATTTTGATTATCCTCGTGGTATAAACTTTTGTGGAAATATTTTTGCTTTAATGTATACCTGTTGATAAATCAGTTAGAAAATATTAAATCTCCAGAGTAAAATAAATGTATACACAAAAATTCATGCTTTTATTAGAAACATAATTTGCCTTGTAAACTGCTGAAAAAAAAAAGACCTAATTTTTTCTGATGTTTTCCTGTGAATATATTAAAGTTAGAATCTTAAGCCAAAGATAAAATCATGAAAAATAAATTCAAATGTGTCTTTTTCTAAGCTTGAATATTGGAAAGACAACTAGATATATGATGCCTGCGTTTTCCAGTGAAGAGTTTAAGTGAATTAATTTAACAATTATTACAGATGGATCATTATATTTCAGTACTGGTTTGGGTAACCATTGAAAGACTCATAATTTTAACTAATACTTATCTCTTAATTGCTTTAGTGTGTTGGAGCGGAAAATCCAAATTTTGTATTTCACGCTATCTTCAGATTTGTTTGATTTTTTTCTTCCTACTTACCAGATATCCCTAACTGTAGCAATTTTACCAATAATACATAATGTTTAATAAAAAGGAGAAAGCATAGTGGTTCATGTGTGTATCTTTTATGTGTATGTGTATGTATCCGGAGATACTTAGTAGAGCAGCTGAAGTTCTGGCATAATTTTCTTCATTCAATAAAGCAAATTGTCGTATGACTGTAATAGAAGATAAATCCTATTTTGCAGCACTTAAAATACTTTATAGATGCTAAAATACCTCCCTGAAAAAAACTTTTTAAATATTCAATCCCTTAACAATTATGTTCTTACTTATATTGAAATGAACTCCTGTATGATTTATCATACAGATGAAACTGGTGTGAATTTGCTGCATAGAAAGACAGCATTAACTGAAGAATTCAGCTCTAAACAAAGGTATTTTAAGGTATTAAACTTTTTTGACATATTATTTTTTTTCTTTTAATTGACTTTCTGCTTCTGTTCAGACCATTTTCAGTCTTCTAGGAAAGAAGAATGAGAAGAAGAGCAGGAAGAGGGAGGAGGACAAGGAAAGATAGAGGGAGAAAGAGAAAGAAATTTCATCTCTTCCAAATTGCCAGATTGTAGACAATGATTTAAGAAAGACACAGCTTAGGTCAAGCGAATCAGAAACCTAAAACTAGATGCCATGCTGTCAGCGTTCAGCAAAACAAGGTATTTATTCTCCAAAGATCAGTAGGCAGGTGGAGCTTTTTCCTGATTTAAGGACCATGCTGAGAGAGAAGAGAGGAGTCTATTTTAGTGTCTGACAACCAATGATTTGGAGAGAAAGAGGACATGGCTGCCTAATAGCAAGGAAAGCTTAGAATACTTTTTGGTAACTTGGTAATTGGCTTGACAGTCTCTCCACCAGAGAAGAGGTATAAGAAGGGCAATAAAGATGAAGAGTAGACAGAGATTTCTATCTTGTAGGGTAGGTAATACAGGTAGACAAATAATGATTACATAAGGTAGAATGTTGCAAGCATTGTATACAATGGTAGGTTTACGGAGCAGTGAAGTTATTTACAGTTGTGATTTTAAGATTCAGCTTCAGGAAAGAAATAACATATGAGGCATGCCTTGAAGGATGGGTATGACAGACATGGGTAAGGGAGAATTCCAGGCCATGGCCACAGTGTATATAGGTGCACAAAGGGATGGTTCTATCAGGGGCATTTGCGGAAGAGCAACTAACTCAAGTAAACCAAAATGTAAACTATATTAAAAGGGTTAGCGTTAAGCCCGGCCTGGAAATACACATTGACAACAGCTTGAAAAATATCTTACCTGACTGAATAAAGAGTCTGCATTTTATTAAACTGAGAGATCACAGAAGGTTTTATTTTTGTTATTTATGTTACTATTATTCCATTAATTATTTTTAACATGGCAAGTGTTTTGAGATTTTATAAGAAATATGATTTACAAAAAAAAGCCTTTTGTGGCTATAAGGAATAATTGAAACAGGAAGTGGAAACAGCAATATCAATCGGAAGATTTTAAGTATATGAATGACAAATCATTAGATCCCTAACCAACAAGAGGGTGGAAGAGAAGTAAGAGATACCAAAATGACAAAAAAATTAGAATCTATCTTTTAATTGAAGTGAACGGAAAAAGTAACCCATGGGATGCCAACACTAACTTTCAAAGAAAATAAATGGAAAAACAATGAGACAAGCAATTTTTAAAACAAGTGGGTGAGTTTGACGTTAAGCATGCTGAGTGCCAAGTGTCAGAAAAGCATATGTGCAACTTATACTTTGAGTATGCGAAAGTTTTAAACCGGTAAGGAGGTAAGAGGGTGAATATGTTATCCATTAACCAAATATTGAAACCCCAACTGAAAGGTTAGAGTTCATAGGCAGCTACTGTGACAGGCAATTTGTGTCAGGTCACAATACACTGCTGGTGTCTTATGCAGCCTCATCACCTAGAGTCTGGAAATGTCCATTGTCCAATCAGTCAACATACATAATAGAGGTCCTCTTGAGCCCTGGCACTGTTTTACATAACGGGATCAAAAGCTGATGATAGATCATGATTCCTATTATAATGCTTAGAGCACATTAGTCAGTTTATCAAAAGCAGGAAAGTGAGGGCATGATGATGCACAAACTAGAACTACATCTCTTGTGGCTTCATAGGACAGCTAGGAAATGGATTCTTTGACAAAAATGTAGACCAGAAGCAAAAGCCTACCAAAGTCTCTACAGACTCTGAGTACAGCTGTATATGAGTCCCTGGCACACACAAACTATTCAGACTATTAGAAATAAATGGCGACAGCGGTGTGTGCTTCCCTTCCTTACCTCTCTGTTGAAATAGCTGGAAAGCAATCCTGCAACATATTACAACAAAAGGCCATATCGAGAGGATGCAAGTTTGTGTGGAGGCCCTTCAGAGCCTTTCAGCAATCTTCCCAAGTATGCTTTCTTTTCTTTTGGGAATTAAAAGTATAGAAAAGATTTTGGGTGGTCCTTTTCTGCACTTTGTCATTTTATTGTATTGTTCGTCATAGAGGACAATTGATCTCTTAATTTTCTAATTTTGCAAGTCTGTGTATATCCACATTTTACTTGGAAACAACATGGGTGTGTTTCTGTGGTGTACACTGGTGGCGTCACAGGCTTACCAGCCTATTATTTCTTCACAATATATTGCTTAGCAATATTCAGGAACGTACCCATGATTTTGTGGCCTCAATGATCCCTTCATGGTTCATATGGTGAAGTCCTAATATTCAGTACCTCAGAATATGACTGTCTTTGGGTATCAGGTGTTGAAAGATGTAATTCAGTTATAATAAGTTTCGTACGGTGAGCCCTAATCCAACATTACTGGCTTCTTTATAAGAGGAGAAGATTAGGACAGGGAGAAACACAAAAAGAAGATCATGTAACGACAATCAGAAGAAGATTGCTATCTACGAGCCAAACGGTGATGCCAGAGAAGAAACCAATCCTGCCTAAATGTTGATCTCAAATTTCTAGCCTCAAAAGTTGTGAGAAAATACATTTATTTGGCTTAGAACCCTCGATTGGTGGTGCTTTGCTATGGCGGCCCTAGCAAACTAATACACTCAGTAACAAGAATCTTTGAACTGCCATTGGTCAATGGAGCGCAAGCAATTTCGTTAACACTTTTATATTGCTTAAATAAAAGCAATTTCCACCAAAAACCTTATGGCTTTTCATTTCCCCAAAAGGGAATTCCTAGAAATTATGTTTTGATTAAAATTACATTAGTATTATAAAACAGAATGCAGGATTTAGCATCAGATCATAATTATCTCTGAGAAAAGAATTTAAAAATATAAATGAAGCAATTGGAGTCTAAGCAAAATATGTACCTTTCTTCTGTATAGCATGGGTTTTGTTGGAGGCTGGTCAAGTGAATTACACATCATTCTCTTGTTCTGTAGACAGACAAATATTTATAATATATGTGCTTTATTGGCATATAACTGTTTAGTTTACTTTTCTTAGAATCCACGTATTCATTTAAGGTAGAATCTGACAAAACAAAATATAAGTCTGGTAGAAAGAATGCAGTTGAAAGAATTCATAGTTAAAGAATAATTTATTTCAAGGTATAGGATGAGCATATTTGATGACACATTAATAAGTCCTTAGCAAAAACAACTTTTATAATGTAGGAACACACTGTTAATTTATTGCAAAAATATAAAACACTATTTTGGGGCAGAGGTATAATTTCCAGCATGAGAGCTATTATGAGCCAAAAGCAATCACCTACTTGTCTTTTTCCTCAGATAAAAACAAGTCCAACATAATTCTGGGTTTGTAGTTGGTTCTACTTTAATTTTGTTTTTTTTCAGGAAGGCAGCCAAATTTCAGTGCTTAGCAATATTTATGGTTGAATTAAATCACACTTGCTGTAGTTTAAACACCTTTCTTTTTAATGTTCCTGCTTATGCTCATTTTAAAATGTCTTGTTTACATCAAGCTTAGTTTAAAGTCTGTATCCTGTCTGAAAAAAGCTGCTGGGATATAGTGTTAGGTATTCAGAGAAATTGGGGAAATTCAGAACATCACTATTTTAAAACTTCATGCCCTGCATTGTCATATTCTATAATTCTAGGAACAATCTTGAATTTATCATTTTAAAAACATTTTCCCCTTAATACATGTCAATTTGTAATTATTTATGTGATTATTTGATTGAATTTTACCTTCCATATATATTATATATTCCTAAATCATGCATGCTTCTGTTTAACATTACCCCGTGCTTAACACAAGCTGGATGTGTAACAAGCACTCAATACATCTTGGTCCCTGAAAGGTACTACAGCTTCATGAATAACATCAGATTCTTCCTTGGTCTTAACCTCCCTTCATGAAACATATAAACCTGATTCTGTGAAATAACAAATAATATTTGAATAATGAATAATATTTTGATACTCCTGCTTGTTAATCATAAATTATCTGATTTTCATTGTAGGGAACACTCACCAGTGTAATAATACCCTTCCCGGTCATTAAATATTTACCATATATCAGGCATGGTGCAAAGTATGTATCACCATGTACAAATTCTGAGATATGAACTACTATAATCACTAAAAAAAATTCATACAAACCAATAAATAGGAAAGGCTACTGATGCTTAGAAAAAAATATGTAATTCTTAAGAATATATATCTAGGAAATGGGGGCATCAATGGTGTGACATGGTTTGGCTGTGTCCCCACCCAAATCTCATCTTGAATTATAGCTCCCATAATCCCCACGTCATGGGAGGGACCAGATGGGAGGTAATTGAATCATGGGGGTGGTTACCCTCCTGCTGTTCTCATGACAGTGAGTTCTCACAAGATCTGATGGCTTTATAAGGGGCTTATAAAGCACTCATTCTCAGCACTCATTCTCTCCGTGAAGAGGTGCCTCTTGCCATGATTGTAAGTTTCCTGAGGCCTTCCCAGTCATGGGAACCGAGTCAATTAAACCTCTTTTCTTTATAAATTACCCATTCTAGCATATTTCTTCATAGCACTCTGAGAATGGATTAATACAGGGTACTATATATACAACTTTGCAGTCCACACCAGATTTTCATGTTGGAGTACATGGCTATTTAGAACATTCTTTCTTCATTTCCTTTCCTTTTTTTTTTTTTTGAAAGGGTCAGTTTGAGGATATTTTAAACTACTTTCTGATCTAGCCATCCCATAAAATGTGGCAGTGATAAGGTCATTTTAGCCTAGGAAAAAATTACACCAATTTGGGAGAAAAAAAAAAACTGTGTAAGGTATAAAATGTCTATGCAACAAGAAAAGTCATGAAAAAGAAAGTGAAAATTATACAAGTTGTTGTTGGCTCAATTCAAAGATTCCAAGATTTAGGTGATACTGTATTCTGACAGTTTTAGATTTTAAGACCAAGATTCCAACATTTCCTAGAAAATAACATCATATATTTACTTTGGAATTAAAATGAATTAAAATTAAATGATGCTTAGAAGTTTTTATGGTCTCCTTGAAACACTAGAGTGCCTGAGTGTCTCAAAATCATAATCGGGATGCCTGATTTTCAATCAAAGCATTTAACAAATCTGCACATCTTTTAATTTCACAAATTTGTGTTATGTGCCCACTATATATCAGCAACTCTTCAAGACACTCGAGATGACCATCAGCACAACACACAATATCTGTTAGAGCTTTCACATTATGGAGCAGAGGTAAAAGAAGAGCATAATCAAGAAAACACACAGCCAGTTAATTGTGTATTGGACTTCTTACAAGGCTTACAAAACTTAAGTTAGCCATAATGGACAATTAAATTATCTCAAATTTTTCAGCTGCATCGGTAAATTGAGAATAATTTTATATACTACCCAAAATTATTTTTCAGATTAATAAAATATTCACTCAAGGAAGATACTTTTGTATGCCTTTGGATGGATACATTAGTAAATGTCTCTTTTCTCATTCTCCTATTCTCAGAGGATATGCACTTTCAAATAACTGGTTGCCTAATTCGGTTCCCTCTTAAATTTTCATCATGTAGTTTCCACCCATTCACACACTCAGCTTGTAGATAGGACACCTAGCTCTACAGGATGGCCATACCAACTTAAAGAAAAAAGTTTATTTAAGCTTCAATCCTGGGCAGAGCATATCAAGATTCAACTGGCAAATCCAGCTCAAGCCCAAAGAGTTGTCAGACGCTAGAAAGAAGTCAACCTAAATGCCCATCAATGATAGACTGAATAAAGAAAATATGGTACATACATACCGTGGAATACTTTGCAGCCATAAAAAAGAACAAGATCATGTCTTTTGCAGGGACATGATTGGAGCTGGGGGTCGTGATCCTTAGCAAACTAATGCAGGAACAGGAAACCAAGTGCTGCATGTTCTTACCACTTAGAAGGGGGAACTGAATGGTGAGAACACAAGGACACATAGAGTGGAACAACACACACTGGGGCCTATCAGAGGGTGGGAGGTGGGAGGAGGGAAAGAATCAGGAAAAATAATTGACGGATATTGGGCTTCATACCTGGGTGACAAAATAATCCACAAAACAAATCACCATGACACATAATTACCTTTGTAAGAAAAATACACATCCTACACATATACCCCTGAACGTAAAGTAAGTTAATAAATAGAAAGAAAACTGATAGCAATGCCTACACATCATCCGGTGCCATCTACTTTTTCAAGAAGATATTGAGGCCCAGATAAATTAAATAATCTGTTTATATCACACGGAATTATTAAAAAGAGATGACTCGACATGATTCTACTTTGTATGTGAATATAGCTAACATGAGCTGAATTCCCACCAAGACTTTATTAACTATGAAAAACGACAGTCTTAAGCTGTATTTAAAAATGAATAAGTCTTATGCTATACTGAATTCACCTTTTCTTGTGATTATGCCTTATTTCTAAAATTAGAATAGTTTATCTAGTTATTTTACTTTACACGTTGCAAGTGGCCTTACATATATTAATTAATTTGGTTCTCCCAAACCTGTGAACTAGTTACATGCTGTGTAACTGGAATTCTGTTGCTACAATTCTTTATTCTGTATCTAATTCCTTTTTAGATATTTCAGTTGTTATTATTTATTGATCTTAAAAAAGGAATAAGCCAGACATATCCTAAGGATAATTTTCTTTTTATCACAGACTTTAATTACCATCATCACAATAGAATAATATATTCCAATACCAAGAACTGGCATCACACTGAAGAAACAGAAACAAAAGATTGAGAACTTATAGAAAAAACCTGGTGTTAGACTTTCAGAGATGAACAATCCTAAACATAAATAATATCATGGAAACAAAATACACAGTGTAGGATTTTAATTCAAGTCTTTCAAAATTTTCCTTAAAAAAATATGATGTGCCTTTCTTCCATAATGCAGAAAGCAGATCTTCTAAGTTAAAGTGCCCATTATGCCAAAAGAGAGAGAGAAAAAATAAAGTCATGATTTAAAGGGACTGAAAGCTGCTGTTTGTATCAAGCACTATGAATCAACACTAACCTGACCTTCACATGAAATATTTAATATCTAGCAGAGAACTTGAGCTTTGAACATCAAAACCTCATTTCAGATTACTGATCTGTGAAATTCTAGGCAGCAATAGAAAATCCCATGGAAGGTAACAAATAACCAAAAGGAAATATCAGCAAACAAACCAACAGTATATTTAATGCAGTGTAGGAGAACATTTTTAACTGTTCTGACCTATCTATGGAACTTTCAGTCTCGTATTTTATGAGAAAATAATATTGCAATAAAATGTAATATATTGTATCATAGGAAACTAGATGACTTAAAATAACTATACTATGTAATAATACATCTATATATCTATATACAAATAGAAGTATGTTAATATGTTTTCTTAAGAATTAAAAACTATGCTCAACCATATTTTTTAAAAGTAATCTTTGTGTCTCAAGGAGCAGCAAGAGGGGAAAAAAAACCATTCAGGTGATTACCATGAACTCACACTATACCTTCAGTTACAGGAAAAGTGATTAAATTACTGTTCTCATGAAAGTTCCTTCTTTCACCTCCCCCTACCCACTTGTAAAGTCACAAGATTCACTATATAACTGAGAAGTAATTCAATTTATAATGACATCTTTATAGAGCGATTAAGTCACTTTTCGACCTACATAAGCCAAGGAGAATGTTGCCTTGTCAGAGCCAGCATTTACATTGAAGAAAAGTTAATAAAAGCAACCTGAATTAGCCATGGTAAAAAAGAGAAATCCCATTCTCTGTGCCCATAGACTATTGTTTGATTTATTGATATGCTGACTTCATTAAAAAAGTTATTTTAAAGGTAATGTTATTGCTTAATCTCTATGAAACTTAAAAGCAAATTTCAATACTGCCCTGGCAAAATGATATTGCTAAAATATCCCAAAGAAATGAACATTTTTATCCTTTTATTTCCAAAGCTTTAGGAGAAAATAATTCTGGTATAACGCAGTTATATATGAGTCACTTACAACTTATTTTCACTCTTTTCCCTGATGAAAACCACTGCGGCTGAAAACCTTTTGTTCTCTAGACCTTTACTCACCACTTCTGATTCCAGTGCACTTGCCCCAGTGCTGGGGGCAGCATGGCCATTAGGAAAATGACCTGGAGGAGGTGGGGAACACAGAGAAAGGAGAGCTTTCTAGAGGAGGAGCAGGAATGAATGAGTCAGGTTAAAGCTGAGGACTGAATTCACAGAGAATACTTGACCGTTTGGAACGCTATGGGAAGATTAAAGAGCTTAACTTTTATTTGTGGCCTCAATTCCAAAAGGCCCATTTCACTCAGCGATCCACATGGTGTGTCAGGGTGGAGGAGTCAAATGAGTTTCTTATATTTTTACAGCATGGATTATAGTCCCTTCTTTTCAGAATGCTTCTTAAAGAATTTAGATAAGGCAGAAGCATGTTAAGGCTGTGACTGTGATAGAACATTAGTGGACGTGATTGAACTGTTGAAAATTTTGCTTGGTGAACATCATGTTTTTTATTTTTTCTTTCAAAACTTAAAACCTTTGAGCTGGACACCGTCTCTGGTACTGTGGGGTTCAAAGCAGTTTTTTTTTTTTTTTTTAATCTATACTGGTCCTTGTCTATATTAAGGTTTGAAGGCATGTGAGTTTTTAACCCCTTTTAGGAAATATTGGACAAGTAGTTAAGTGTTAGAGTGTATTAACACTATTAACACTATTATTAGCAGAAACAGCCTTTTACCCTGTTGGGGTGTGTGTGTGTGTGTTTGTAAAACTGTAATAATTTCCATAAAATTGTAGCTTAATCTGTACAATCAGCAAATTCAAACACAAACACTAAAAAACACATTTAAAATAAACACTTAAATGTTATGAACTACTCATTGAGTTCTTATGGAATCTATGGAAACTTGCTTTCATTTTTAAAGTACCTTTTCTGTCTATCAAAATAATTTCAACATTTAGAAAAGTTTACATATGTGGAATCACATATTTTACAGCATTTTCTCATTTTAGAGAAATGATTCTGTGTAATTAAAATGAATGACTGGACACAACTATACTATAATTTTTTTTTTAGTGTTTTGATTGCAAAAGAGGTTGGCTCTGCTAAATGTAAAATTCCCCAAGCCTTGTTTTCTGATTTCCCCTTTCAAAATAGAGTCTGGAGAGGAGTGACTTCATGGCTTATGGCAGCGTGCATGCAGTCAACACAAGAGGCTGGAAAAATAACCCAAACCAGTCCTCATGCATTATTAAAGCCAGCAAAGCTTCCTGCACTGTTGAACAATGCTGACTGTCCTCCACCAATGAATTCAATCCTCAGGCTTTCTGAATGTTCGCCAGTGCTTTGCGTTGCCTGCACATGGCAGATATAATTGCCAAAATGAATGAAGAATTTCCTATTCTTACTAGGCAGTATTCCAGATAGAAGAGAAGAATAGCTTGAACAGCTGAGCTGGCATGTGAAAGGAGCTCTGCTTTTCATACAGCACTTATTATAAAGATGCAAATTTCCTCTCAACCAGCAACAATGTTTGCGGCTGCTGAGCAGACATTCCTTTAACTGTTAACAATTTGTATCCTCAGTGTCTTATTTTTCAAAATATCCAACGCCATTTTGAGATGATCTAACACCATCTCAGGATTCTCTCTATATACAGGCTTACAAATATTTATAAATAATATTCTCGGTATTGTACAATATATATGTTCAAAATGCTATATCCAATTTGTCCTATTCAATATTCATTTGACTGAAACCTAGGTTCGTGAAAATGAATATGGTTATGGGGTTAAAACAACATTTTCGGTAGGCAATAGTCCATAAAATGAATCATAAATTGTTCATGCAACATTCTGGCTAGTTGGTATGCAGTCATTGTTAAAGGTATTTGGTTGTTATGTTCACATATTCACATCTTTGCAACTGTGTTTATGCTGGGCATATATAGTCTAAAATAATTACAAAGCTTTAACAAGGGAAAGGAAGCTTCCGTCCCACTCTTGACTTTCAGTGTCCGAGTTTCTTTCCCCCCACATTAACCAATGCCCTTAGCTTTCCTTCTAGAAATGATCAATGTCTAGGAAGAAAAAAATAAGGTTTCCAGACCTTAAATTTTTTCTGTAACCACTTTTGAAATCTGGCAATTGATGACTGAGCTGATAATGAGGTTTACTATTAGTTAATTAAAATAATTCAAAAATAATTTTAAATAGGGATAATGCAAGTTCTACTTGAAGAAAGCTCAGTACTCATCCCACTAAATTCTTTAAAAATATACAACCATACTCTCACGTCTTCATTCATAGCTCTCAATTTACCTATATTTATACTTTAAAAATGTATGTTTTCACATTTTTGAAAATGAAGCATACATAATTGCAAAAGAGAATAAAAAGCTATGCAGTGGAAAGTCTCCTACTCACCCCTCTTCCTCTCTACCCCAATTTTCACGGAATCCTCCCTACTGCCACACTGATTTACAGATTGCCATTGTCAATTTTTAACCTTGTCAAAGTCTCTTTGTTTATATACAAACAAGCTTGGATATATATTCTGACTCCATTTTTATTACAAGAATATCTTATGCATATTATGTACTATTTAAAAAGTTAACATCTAGAGATCTTTCCAGTGTAGTTATTTCTTTCTAAATGCTGTATGTTATTTAATTGTATGTGTGCATTAGAATTGATAAAATCATTGCCTATTGACAGATATGCCAGTTGTGTATAGGTACAAACAATCTTGAAAATACATTCGTTCTCATATATTTGAATTTATCTACAGGATAAATTTCTAGAAATGGAAATGCCCGATATAAATTTTTGTGCCTTTTTTTTTTTTTAACAAGAAAGAAAGATGACTCTCTCTTGCCTTCCTGCAGTAAGGCAATACCAGTTTATACTCCCATAAGCAATGCAGGAGAGTAGTTGTTTCCCACAGTCTAGTCAAGAGGATGTTTCATCAGACAAAATATGTTGTTCTAATGAGTGAAAAATTGTACCTCAGTGGATTATCTTCTCTTTTCACCATTCTAGACTCTTTCTGTTAAATTCTTTCCTTTAGTGTAAAAATCAGGCTCAGTCCCTCACCTTAAACAAAATATTTTCCTAACCTCCTTTCTGTTCTTGGCTGTAACTCTTTCTCGTTTTCCTTCCCGTCCTTACATCCTGTCACTTCTGCGTTCATTTCAATCTAACTAGTATCCCGTTATGCCATTGTTAGTGCCTCAAGTTACCAATAACCAAGTTTCCAGCAAGTGCTTCCGTTCATATCTCACTTGATCTTTCTGGAACAATCTACACTGACCATCACCCTCCCTGCAGATTTGATTTTTTTTTTTTTTCCCATTGGCCTTTGGGAATGATAATAACATTTTTTTCCTATTGTCCTCTAAACTCTAGGCTGGATCTGTATCAGTCACTCTGGTAGGCTTCTTTCAGCCTATTATCCTTTAAATATTAGTAGGTCCCAGGATTTATTCTTGGTTCTCTTCTTATTTTAACATTCTTTCTTGTCCATCTCCTTTACATCATGGCTTTCAAAGTACTAACGTAATGGCACTAAATGGGTCCTAAATCTTTATCTCCAGCAGAGATCACCTTTGTTTACCCTCTGTTCTGGGTATATGTAACATACAAAGAGAGAAACAAAAGACTAAACACTTTCGTTTAGAATTTTCACTTATGGCCTTGGTATAAGAAAGGTAGCTAACAACAGGCGACAGTGATTGAACACTTTCCACGTGGCAGGGGCTAAAGTAATAGCTGTAGACATTTTATTACTATACTAGGAAATAAACTCTGTGGCAGTCTCATTCAAACCTTCGATTGCTGATGGATTAATGAGGAAACAATGACTGAATGAATAAATATTTAGTATTCCAAAAAATAACCATTTAACCCTTTCAGGAAAAGCTCTGGTAATATACTGACATTTTCCATGGTGTTAGAATTTATTGACCATGTTGGCTTGGAGAGCCATCTGGTGGTAAGAGACTGGAAGGAATATGTGAAGAATCCTAGAGCTTGCATTGCTATAAAATCACGAGATAGGAGTGGCCTTCTAATTTACCTACAACCATTAGGGTCAGAACTATCAGGATCTGTCTAGATTTCATATAGGGTTCTACACTTACAACCTATTTGGTTTTGAATGTACATTTCTAGAAAAGTATGCTAATTTTCCTATAAGTTTATTTAGTTTATCAATAAACCCATACTCAGATTTTCTGTCTCTGAGTAGATACTCAGATTTGGGAGAAGAAATGCATAGGGCAAGGCATGTGAAGAAGAAGAAGGAGAAAGAGAAAGAAGAAAGGAAGGGGAAGGAAGCAAGACAAAAATGATGGCCGAGCTTATCCACAACAGGAAATAGAGATGTAATGGCACACGCTGCGGCTCCCTGACTCCCACCCTGCCCCCTTCTTTCCTTTTCCCTTCTTCCTATTCTCTCACGTCATTTTAGAGATACTGTTTCCGAAAAGGCCTAGCTTCTCGGTACATGTGGGAGTAATAGTTTAGAACCGACCATGATACAACAGTGAGCTAGAAGACTTAAGAGGGATTGCTTTAAAGAATTATGAATGGGGAGAAGAGGTGATAACATAAACAGAAATATAAAGTTTTTTCTATATTGTGCATCTATAATAAACATTCTCCATTTTTTTTGTTTGTTTTTGAGACAAAGTTTCACTCTTGTTGCTCAGGCTGGAGTGCAATAGTGCAATCTTGGCTCACTGCAACCTCCACCTCCCAGGTTCAAGTGATTCTCCTGCCTCAGCCTCCCAAGTAGCTGGGATTACAGGTGTGTGCCACCACACATGGCTGTTTTGGGATTTTTTTTTTTTTTTTTTTTTTGGTAGAGACAGGTTTCACCATGTTGGTCAGGCTGGTCTCGAACTCCTGACCTCAAGTAATCCAACTGCCTCTGCCTCCCAAAGTGCTGGGATTACAGGCGTGAGACACCATGCCCAGTCAAACATTCTCCAAAGCTTGCTGATTCTTAACAGCATGCATTTCTCATTCATATCAAGTGGCGGCCATTTATGAATAGCTGTGACTCTGCTTTTTTCCTGAATACTTCTCATTCCAGAACACAGGCTGAAGATGAAGCCCCAATGTCTCCTCAGGCTGGGCTCTGGAATGAACCACAAGAGCAGGAAGCATGCTATTCTTGTGGTAGAGGGAAGAGGAGATGAGATGTTTAAGAAGCTCTCATTGGCACTGAAAGCTTCTGCTCAGAACTTATATTGACCTTTTTCTCTTATATTTTAAGGTATTCGTATATTTTAACTACTTCTGTCTCCACCAATATCAGGTTTGGCCATGTGTCAAAGCATGTCACATGGCTAAACCTGATATTGGTGGAGACAGAAGTAGTTCTCCCGATTAGAAGTGTATGCTAAGTAAAACATAATATGTTGACCCAGCTAGGAGAGGGTTGAAAGTGAAAGTGTTTTTAAATAATTCAATCAGAATAATGGGTGTCATGTCCTGGAAAAATTAAATGTATTGTCACTTTCTTATAATTCTCCTATAGGCAAAGGTAAGCAGATAATTGAGAAGAATAATCGAATTAATCTTAAACTTCAGTTAAGAGACTTTGCAGCTGGGCACTGTGGCTCACATCTGTAATCTCAGCACTTTGGGAGACTGAGACAGGGAGATTGCTTGAGAAGTTTGAGACTATTCTGGGAAACACAGGCAGACCCCTCTATGTACAAAAAATTAAAAACAAAATCAGTCAGGCGTGGTGTCACAAGCCTGTAATCTCAGGTATGTAGAAGGGCTAAGGTAGGAAGATTGCTTGAGTCCAGGAGGTCGAGGCTGCAGTGAGACCTATTGGTACCATTGCACTTCAGCCTGGGTGATTGTGAGATTCTATCAAAAAGGAAAAAAAAAGATAGATAATAAAAGAAAAGAAAAAAAATGAGACCTTGTATACCCCTAGGATGCATGCACATATGCCGAAGAAAGCAAAGTAAAACAGGCAGAAGGAAAACTAGATCACAGTTGTCAGGAAGTTAGCTATCAACCTTAGGCTGTGAGATCTCTTCTAAGATATCCTTCATCTTGGAATGGTTAAGAAAAAGGAGAATCTAGAGTAAAATGTTTCTGGCCCCAGTAGTTGACTCGTGAGCTCTGGGTTTCAAGGCATTAACGAGTATAGCACTGAAGAGATACTGCAATATCCAGACTTGTTCCCTCAGCCATCGCCAATGTTTAATATGTAACATAAAGGTTTATTCACTTATATTTCCATATGGGGAAGACTGGAGTCATTTGTGGATAAGACATACTGAAGAATTAAGATAATGATAGAAAACTCTTAACTTATGGGACTAGGCTTTTTTAAAATTAGGAACACAAACTGTAACAGAGATTACATGGGTGATATAAAAGTGTAATAGTAGCTAAGAAGTGCCTGAGGGAAAAACAACTGACAAAGGAATCGGAAGCTAATTTATATTTGTATTAAACATATGATAACAACACTAATGTTTCTTGGCTCAAAATATAGTTTTGAAGCACTAACCTAAAAGTAATCCAGAGCCAAAAAAAAAAAAAAAACAAAAAAAAAAAAAAAAAAAAAACACCAAAACCAAACCAAAAAAAACACCAAAACTTCTATTTATGAGAAAAATAATTTGAGAGATTAAAATCATTTTTTAAAAAAATTTAAAGTATAGGACAAAACTGATTCAAAGAAGAGATAGACAATATTTAATGAAATTATATAGACCGTAACTCACAGTGTTAAAGAGAAAATATGCATTTTAGTCTGCAGACATTAGCTATTTTCATTGAATAATCTTTGAGACCCCATTCAAAGTGCAAGCCTACAGATGGAGACTGGGACACCTCCGGAAAGCAATCATCTCCTCTCCCCAAAATTGCTCCGTTTCTGAATGGAGTATTTAATTATACTGGTTTCCTGTCTTTAAATGTGTTCCAGGATTATAAAGATTAATTTTCCCCAGTCACTTGCTTTTAACAAAAGTTAAGCAATTCAAATAAAGCATCATCCTGCTTTAAATGTCTGAATATTTATCAAGAAAAAATATACACAACTCCAATTTTCTTAGGGATTTCTGTTCCTGAAACGGGGGGATTAATTTCCCTGAGGTAAAGAATACACACTTGTTCGATTATTGGTGTTACGGAAATTTTTGTTTTAACCACGAGGTGGCAGAATAAGCTAGGCGCTTCCTGTGCCCGTTCAAAAAATCACTGTTACTTCAGACATCTTTCTAATTCTGATGAAAACTGCTGTAGTAAGTGTGTCTTTGTTACCCTATATGCATGCCTAAGACAAGTGACTACATAAGTAACACTGTTGGAAAAAGGTAAAATGACTGAAGCCTAAGACAAATCACACACAAAAGGTATTCTCAAGTTGATATCTAGTGAATACTTCTGTTAGCTTCAAGTAAATATTTTCTTTTAGCAGATGTTTGATTTGAAAATGAAGTGGCCATATTTGTCACCCACATGCGTGCGTGAGCGCGCGCGTGCACACGCGCGCGCGCGCGCACACACACACACACACACACACACACACACACTTCCCGCATTGTGAACCCCGAGACTTGTCCCATCCATGGTCTGCTCCTGAGATTAAGGGGAAGATATGTGGGGAATCACCTGGATACTGGTACCAGGATGCTACCTTGAATGTGCCGTGGATATCTGGGTCAGCAGAGATGGGTGGTGACCTTTCCCTGTTTTCCTATCCAACATGGTTGGTTTATGTGGATAAGTAAAATACATGATTAACTCTGTTCACTGTCATCCAAAGGAAGCAGCATGGTCATGTTAAGACAAGAAAATAAGCTACTTAAGCTACACTTTATTGTAACTGTCAATATGGTCAAATACATGAAGTAAAAAACAACAAAACAGATTCAAGATGTCATCTATTAGTATTATAATTTAGTGTATCTGTGGCAGTGTAACTCCAAAGAAATCATATTTGATTGTTTTGGTATAATAAAGTCTGTATTTTAATAACTTGCTGGTAACTGTATTGCTGCAATGCAACCCAAAATTCTGAGGGGGGCCTTCAAGATTCTTTGTTATCTGTTGTTTTTCTGCAATAGTTCCCTAACATTATCTAAACAGACCATGGCCTTTTATACGAGTGTCTTTTCCAAGACTGTTACACTTTTTTTTTTTTTTTTTTGGAGTGTCCTCTCTGCCTCTGTTCCTGCAACTGGCAAGCTGCTAATTCTTCCTTCAAGAAGTGACTAAGAGACCATCGCTCTGAAATCTATTCTATTTATTCTTCTGAATTCTGCCTTGAAAGCAGAAATAGTCATTGCCTTGTCTGAAATCTTGGAGTCATCATTCCTGTTTCCATCACTTTGATCACTGATATCCACTTGCTTTCGTACATTTTCATCTACCCAAGGAGAGGAACACTTTTTCAGTACTTTTGTATTCTTAATACCTACTGGGGAGCTTTAAATGAAAGGAGATCTTAGCCCTTTTTGGAAAGAGGAAATAATAATACCCATAGATTCCTACACTGAATATAGGAATATATTTATATGTCATTATTTCTGTTTAGAGATGGCATTTATATTCAAAGATGAGCATGGTTTTTGAGTTTAAACTTAATTGACATATTTCATATTAAATTCAGAAAAAAAACTTCAAGCTGTGTTTAAATTGTATAGCACAAACTATGGGACTGCCAGCTTTCAACTCCACACATTGTCTGGGAAGTCATACATAAAAGGTTTCAACCTAGTAAAATTGGAACCTAAAAAAGGTATTTTTTGAGGATTGTCTTATGTGTAAAACAGGTAATTCCTTAATATTTGAAGTAGACAAAGCATTTATTAAGTGCATAAATGTTAAAGGTCTGTGTCAAGTGAACTTTACAATCAGGTAGATGACAGTTATCTAATAAGCATCAAGCTGATCTTGTTGTTTTAAAAACAAATTACCTGATCATTATTGATGGGCTTAAAACAATAGAGTCAGCTCAACCATTGTAAGAGATTTCATAAAAGCCTGTTAAGCCCTACAACCACACACAAACACACACACACACAACACACACATCATACACACACAAATCTGTACACAGTTATGCAATTCTCAATCCTTTAAAGAAACTACAACAGCATTCATTCTAAGATATCTGTATGAGATAACATATTTGTTATTGGCTAGACTTAGTCATTCCACATGTATATATGCTTCAAAACATCAGGTTGCACATGATGAATATATACATTATATGCCAATTTAAATAAATAAATTTGAAAGAAAAAATTGTCCACCAAGAAAGTCAACAAAAAATAGACTTTGCAATTTTTTGTTGTTGTTTTTGAGACTGTTTTGCTTTTGTTGCCCAGGCTGGAGTACAATGGCGTGATCTTGGCTCCCTGCAACCTCCACCTTCCTGGGTTCAAGCAATTCTCTTGCCTCAGCCTCTAAGCAGCTGGGATTACAGGTGCAAGCCACCATACCCAGCTATTTTTTGCATTTTTAGCAGAGATAGAGTTTTACTATGTTGGTCAAGTTGGTTTAGAACTTTTAACCTCAAGTAATCCATTCTCCTTGGCAGCCCAAAGCACTGGGATTACAGGCCTGAGCCATTGCACCTGGCCTAGACTTTGCATTTTTCATGGAAGATGCACCTAAAAGAGAGAGACTACCAAGAAAATGGTAGAACACTGATTTTGTGCAAGCAGAAAATTATTGAGTATTGTTTCAGTATTGTGGAGTAGATGTGACTGTCCAGGAAAATCATGATTCTCATAAGCTTCTTATTGTATTTATGGATATGTGGTATGCTTGAGACTTTGTGGGTAGAATTGATCACTGTGAGAAAGTAATCTACACCATGAATGGCATCAACTACTTGCATGAAAAAAAAAAAAAACTGATGTGGAAGGAAGGTAAACCTAAAAACACATAATGGGATAGGAGTTTGGGACCAGCAAAAAGAGTTTTGTTCAGAGAAATTTCAAATGCTCCCACTATTCTCCTACATTTGAAGTAATAGAGAGAGAGAGAGAGAGAGAGAGAGAGAGAGAGAGAGTGTGTGTGTGTGTGTGTGTGTGTGTGTGTGTGTGTGTGTCTGGGTGTATATAAGAGAGAGACAGAGATTTAGAGCTTTTTTAATAATATAAATACAAATGTAATCATTAAATGCGAACTGTAAACTTTTTAAATGGAATTTTAAAGTTCTACTTAGAAAGAATATTAATACAATACTTTAAATATATAAAGATCTACACCATCTCAAAAGAGCTTTTAATTTTTGGTAAGCCTTAGATTAAGTATATATAGAAAGAATTAGTGATAGTTTCTACTTGAATCCGATAAAATATTATCATAAAGTTGAAAAATCTGAATTTTTGTTTATGTACGTGCATATGCCTACAATTTGTTAAAGGTTAATTCTTTCCTATAGTACACTTGATAAACATAATTATTCAAGCAAAAATTCCAAGGGGTTTTTGGATTTTTAAAGCCAAGTGTTGCATTTGTCTAAATAACTCCAAACTTACTTAAGAACTGTGAAAGGAAGAGAAAACACTGGATTCTTAAGTGAACCATATTTAGTTAAATTGATTTACATATGTTTGTTTGTATCTCCCAGGCCAGACTTGAATGGTCTTCAAAAACAGAGAAAATCACATTCTTTTGTACCATAATGCATGATCATAAAAGGTGTCTCATATTTTTAACTTTAATTGAATTGAAACAAAATGTGTTCCTTCAATGACACCAAGTTAAAAAGTTTTATTATTTCTGTGGTCCTAGCAATAAAGTAGTTGAACGTTATGTCTGTGTGTGTGTGTGCGCACGTGCACGTGCAAGTGTGTGTTTTGTATACATAGACATATACATATATAGGGAGAGAAAGAGAGAGAAATACAGACATGAAAAGCAAGAGAGAGGTTTCAGACATATCTATTAAATACTTGGAAATCTTTCATAAAAATTCTCAAACTTTGAACAGTCTATTTTCTTATGTTATATTCTTCATTTCCTTCCAATTTATTTAATGAAAAAGATCCACACTATCACATTATGTTGATCAAACAAAAAAATTGGAGAAAGCTATATTAAATGTAGAAATATTTTATTAAATGTCTACTAGAATAAGGTTATGCCTAACTTTTTAGTATTACATTATAATATATGTATAATGTATGTGTAATTATATATATGTAATTATGTAATACATATATCGAATATGTGTAAAATTGTTATGATAAAATATTAAAATAATTTTAAAAACACTCATTGCACTGTCATTGAAAATATGAGAAATTATAAGAATTTCCAGTTCCTACCATATTAAAACAACATTAATCTCTTATGTATACATACATTTCCTGACAATTTTCAGCTTGAATAATTTCATTTTACATGTCTATTGTATCAATAAACACTTATTTTTCATCAATTTATACTTCATATATATACTTTTTATTGGTGAAAAGATCAGTTTTTTTGGTATGTGTTTAGTGTCTTTAGAACGCTACACTTATTTTAAGGCTCTTATTATCTAAGTTAATTTTCTCTCATAAGATAAGAGTATGCAACTAATAATAAAATTGCCTCCAGACGTTTTGCATTAGACCCAATAAAATCTTAGAGATAATTTCCAAAAGTACATTTATTAAAATTCAATTCCCTTAGACAATTTCAAATGCCAGAAAATTAACGCTATTCTTATCTTCTCATAGGAAGAATTTATGTAATTGCAAAATGTTTTAAAGTATTCTGAACCTTATTGTTGTCTTTAGTAAAAAGAAATTATGAAATGTTTAAAGTTAATATTTTGCTTGTATATATGTTGCCAAATGAGCCGAACAAAATTGGAAATATTCTTTATAGATTTTGCTACTGAGCAATTGGGTATAGGGAAAAGTTCAACATGAGTTCTAAAATCTGTCTCTGTTACTAGTTTTGCTCACATAACATGTACTCATATTGGGTAACAGATACAGCTATATGCTGAATTGAGTGCAATTATTCTTACCTTGTTAGGTTCCAAAAGAGCATGAGTAAAGTGAACAGCACAGTGCTTACCACAGAGAAAATAATTTTTTTAAATGGCACCATGAATCATACATTTCCTGTGACCTGAATATATATGTCATTTGATTTTCACAATCCTATGAAGAAACAAAAAGTTCAGAGAGCATGGCTTATTTATATTTTATATCTTATAATAGGTGGATATAGGCTTTGAATCCAAGAATTTGTGAAGTTCACATTACTAACTTTTCTAAAATTCATAATAACTGAATTTTTGTCTAAGTGTTCACAGATCTAGTGACTTAGCTTTTTCTACCTTTAAGGGCTTTCCTTTGTAAAACAACAAGACTCAATTCTATAATCTTTTTGCAATTATGATTCTAAGGGACTGGAATATATTTAAAAGATAAAAACAATTCAGTTGTTAAAAATGTATGAAACAAGACAACATCTTTTTCCTATTCTGCATTCTAACAAGTTGTCTAAATGGTAACAAAACTTAGAAGCCAGTTAATAACATCAATTAGGGTTTATCACTTTTTCTCTACAGATAAATCATATTTTTCTGAATCCACATGAGGTTTCCATGCAAAACTTACGTGAAACCTAATGTCAATTGCTTGAATAAATGAGCTTTATGGCTGTCTGAGAATATATTTCCAAACCAGTGTGAGTAGATATTATGTGATTCAATTTTAATCAAAGAAACCCACTGGATAGGAAGTAGATCTTTCCAGCAGGGATAAAATGGTATCAATAGCTTAATGTTTATTTGATTATTGGCTTTTTATTTCAATGTAAGATTTACTTTTCAAAAAATTTTGGAAAATCTACACTAAGAACATTTTGGTTACATACTGTAAAATATGTTGTTATATTTTGATTCAGATTTATTACTAGGATAACCCCAAATAATCCAGCTGCTAAATAATTTGCTAACTTTACTAATACATCAAGTTGTTCAAATTCCTTTAAATATCCTGCACATGTACCCTGTGAATCTAAAATAAAAGTTAAAAATAAGACAAGTGTTCAAATTTTCTATGATTAATATTCTCTATAAAACGATAGGATCTACAGCGTTACTTTATCTCTAGATAGAAAAAGAAAATTATTCCTTTCTTACACATTCAATTCATTTGTTCTTCAAGGAGATATTGATTATTTCAATGACAAAAGGAGATAATTACAATCTCTTTGGGATTACCAAGGTCCTTTTAGACAGCTAAACTCAGCAAAAGTACTAGTGACATTTTTAGAAACATTAACAAATCTCAAACTAAATGTTTTTAAAAGGGACAATTGAACATTTCAGTAAAATGTATAGTTTTTAAAAAACAGCTAAATGTGTCTTTATATTCATAAACAAATAATATGCTCACGTGCACAATTAAGTCACCTCTCTTGTTTTAAATCTGGTCTTTGATACTCTATTGACAGATTCCATGAAAAAGTATTGTGCCAATTTAATGCAAATATGCATAAAATGCTAGAATACAAGGTGGGTGTTTGTTACAAGCGCTGGATGCAATATATGCAGTAGAAAGGAGTTTCGCCTTTGCTGTATCCTGGAAAATTATTCATTCCTTTATCTATCAAAAACTCAGGTTTATTATAATATAACTCTATTGTAAAGGAGCTGAGTGCAGATGAATTGAGTGCTGTCTCCCCAAGTATACTGCCCATGACAAAAGAGAACAAAGCAAAGCAAACCAACAAAAAAGAGAACCATCGTGACATGGACCACTGAGTCAATACTGTTTGATTTCTCTCATTCAGTTTTATTTGCTTAACTCTTCTTACCTCTAAAATAGAATTATCAAAGTTGTCATCCTGGACAAGGAGGAAAGTGGTTACTCTATCTTCCAACAAGAAAATACTATTGAAAATAGTCTTGGGTTTTTGGTGAGAGGACTTGTAACATTTATTTTCTTCACTAGGTCAGGGGACAAACCTGGAGAACTACGGTCAAAATAATCTACCTAGTTTAAAAAGAAGACACCCACTTTTAGCTAAGACAAAGAAAAAAGAAAGAGAATGTAATGCTGAGATGGAAATGAAAATTCAACCTCTTTTCTGTCCCTGGGATTTTGATGTTAACAAGAAGGAGAGTGGTGTAGCAAAATAAAGAACTAGGCATGAGTCTATAGTTTATCTCATTCAAAACAACGTAAAATAGAGATGCATAAAATAATTTGAAAGAAATTTCATTGTATATTACAAAGTTGTAGGACAAACACATCAAAGTAAGACATTTTCAGGTACAGGAGGAGCCCTAAATATAACTTTCCTAGCTGTCCTCAATCTCTCTTGACATGGACACTGAGTTGACAATTTGTGGTTTTGCTTTGCATCCAGAAGTTCAGCAGGAAGGTCAGTGATGGGCAGGAATGAAAGATGTGGTAGATGTTGACACTTACATATGAAAAACATAACGGTGCCCCCTACAAGGTGTGTGTGCTGCTGACTCTCAGCAACCAAACTGAAAAGTTATTTTACTGCCCCAAATGTAAAAATAATTTTCTCAATATGAGGGTTCAAATTTTGCTTCTGAAGTTTTTGCTTGATGATTTCATAGAGAATTGGATTATATGGCTCTTTTAATCACCATATATGAATACATGTCCAATTATTTATATCTTACAGATTAATAAAGTGCAAAAAGGATTTTGTCAATTATATTAAAACAAACAAATGAATAGCAAATATCAATTATGCAAAATCACCAAGCTCATTTATTACTGTTTAGAAACCAGAAATCATATTGACCTGGCATCTCATTCTCTTTCCTTTTCTTTTTTCCCTTGATTTACTTTGAGAAAAATGCTTTCTGAGTTATCATAAAACCCTTTGTTTTCATCAATTGCAGTGAGATTTGTATTAAAGTAACTCAGATAGAAATGTATTAATCCATTTCCCCGGCAATCTAAAACCCAATTACATTTGCTTCATCTACATTTTTCACTATTTGGAATACCTTAGGTAGATGGCAAAATAAATATGCATACACAAATATATGTGATTTTATCAAAACAGTGCACATTCAAACATGGAAAGCGTTTTTCTTATTATAGCAAAGCAGCTAAATCCTTCCATCTCACCACTGAGACACATTTCATGTCTTTAATGGGAATTTGAGACTCAAAGTTTAGTGCTTCCTAGTCTCCCTACAATATTGGAATCAGCTCAACAGTAAGCGTCTGTTGAAATAAACAAGGCTCTGACTTCTAGACTGTTTCTTAGATCAAATGACAAGACTTAAAATGATTCTCATTTATAATCATGTAATTTAAAAATCTGTTAAAAGTAAACAGCTTCACATGTTGCCTGATAGAATTTAATGTCTCTTGGAAATACTGTCAGTGATGCAGTTGAATGCCTCAACCATAAAATTATGGGGAAATATTTCAGTACTGTAAAGAACAAAGCATTCATCTTTCTGGAGGATTCTGTGTTTAAAATACAATTTATAAGCAATTTTGACACATTATGTATCTATAGACACATAATGCCTCTATTCTGCCTAATTAAATGCATAAAATTATTTCTACATTATGTACTTGAAATCAATGACAGCAATCTCAATTTCACAGTACTTTTTGTTAGTTTTTAGGCAATGCCTTGTAAGACTTTTATTTACTGCTAAATTAATATTCCATAGTCTCTATTTGTTACAAAACAATAATGTCCTGCCATAACTATGGGTTGAGAAAAGTGACTTATTATGGATGCTATGAAAAAAAAATTCAGGCCAGGTACGATGGCTTATTACTGTAATCCCAGCATTTTCTGAGGCAGAGAGTGACAGACTGCTTGAGCCCAGAATTTCCAGACCAGCCTAGGTAGCATCCTGGGTAGCATGGCAAGACCCTGTCTATAAAAAATTAAACAAAACATTAGCTGGGTCTTTAATGATACATGGCAGTAGTCCCAGCTGTTTGGGAGGCTGAGATGGAAGAATACTTTTGAGTCCTGGAGGTCTTGTCTGCAGTGAGACAAGATCATGCCACTGTGCTCCAGGCCTGAGTGACAGAGTGAGACCCTGTCTCCAAAAAAAAAAAAAAAAAAGAAAGGAAGAAGAAGAAAGAGGAAGAAGAAGGAAGAAGGAAGAAGAAGGAGAAGGAGGAGGAAGAAGAGACAGAAAGAATTCAAAGATTTGATCAAGCTTTAAGTTATTAAGTAAAATAAGTTATTTGAGCACAAGCACTGTAATACTGTGATAGCAGATCTGATATCAGAGACAGCTAATATGTGACAAAAGGGTGGGTAGTGGCAGTGTGCACACACTGGACTGAGGGACGATTCACAATTTTAGATTCCTAAACTATTTATTTATTGAATTTTCCATTTAATATTTTCAAACCACCACTGACTGCAGGTTAAATATACAGAGGGGACTACAGAGGGAACTACTCTATTTAACCAAAATGGGTAAACTGAAAAGCAGCCTTCAACATTTCTAAGAAATCAGAGCAAAGTAGTGAAAATGTATTATTTAATTAAAATGTAATAAACTTATTAAAATATTTTGATATATTACTTAAAAAATGATTCCACAGGCACCTGTTTCTTTGTATTCATAGAACAAATGCAGTTGCTAACCTTATTAATGTAAAATATTTAAGAGCATGATATGGCTACTTGGAGTAACCTTCCTTCCTCACCAACCTAACAGGAAAGGTACCTTTGTTGATCAAAAGTTAGAACTCTTACATTATAATTTGCTTTAACATAACAGCAATAAATAACCTAAGAAGACATAATAAAACTTATTTAACAAAAATAACATAATCTTCATAATTACATATTTTTTCTAAAACAGAACTATTTTAATGTTACATTTTATTTCTGCTAAAGCACTTACAGTGATATTTTTCCTTTTAATTTTATGCTTTATCTCTGGTGATTGCATCAATAGGTATGGAATGACATACTATCTACAAACAATGACCGTCAAATATAAGTCATCAGCCAATAGCTCTCTCCTGAGTTCAAGGATTTTTTTCTCCCATCTCCCAGTTTGACATTACTAACTGGATTTGACATTCAGAACTCAACATACCCGAAATGAAACTCAAGATCTGTCAAAATGTACATTGAGAGAAAGGCATTGCTATCTATCCTGTAATACAGGTAGATTCCTTTAAGTCATATCAGCTCTTCTTTGATCTTCATATTCCATATTCAGCCACAACCAAGTCTGGTCAATGGTGCCTAGTAAACCGCTTCAAATCTATCCACTGTGAACACACCCGGCCATGGCTGCTCTTGTCGAAACTGCTCAGTGGCTATTACATCCTAGCTGACATGGCCTCCACTTTATCCCACTAAGAACAGCCCAAATGATGTGAATATTTAACTCACCCATAGTAATCCCCACCCGCGCACACACAGGTAAATATACACACACACACACACACACACACACACACACACACACACACACACA
>NW_022436948.1:33035009-33086809 GCF_009761245.1 Sapajus apella
CTTTCCCTGGATTCCCAATGTTCTTAGAATAAAGATGGAAGTCCCTTAAATGACTTACAAGACCCTGCGTGATCTGGCACCAGTTGTTCTCTAGTCTCATCTTGTGATGCCTCATTCTTCCTCCAAAGCATACACCTTCCTGTGCATGTTTCTTCCTTTGCCTGGACATTTATTTTTCCTCCAGCACTCACATATTATTTTTCTAATAAGTTAAGTCAGACTTCATTTCTCCTGGAAACTCATCCTTGAACTCTTTGACTTGATTGGTATCTATTGTTTTTAACTTGCATGTCACCTTACACTCTCCTCCTTAGTAGGTATCCACCTCCATTTGAATCAATTTGAGTGATTAATTAATTACTATTTACTTATATGTCCTAAATTCCTTAAAAACCGCCATAGTAGGTGTTCATTAAATACACTGAATAAAATTAATAACATATTACCCAGAAGCCATGTAAATATTTGGCACATAGCATTGTAATAGCCAGGTGTGGTGACTGATGCCTGTAATCCCCAGAACTTTGAGAGGCCAAGGCGGGTGGGTTACTTGAGATCAGAGTTCAAGACCAGTCTGGCCAACATGGCAAAACACATCTCTACTAAAAATACAAAAATTAGCCAGGCTTGGTGGTGCACACCTGCAGTCCCAGCTACCCGGGAGGCTGAGGCATGAACATTGGTTGAGCCTGGGAGGTGGAGTTTCAAATCACGTGACTTTCTTTCTTAATATTTAAATACACACATGGCTTGAATTTTAAGGTACTACACTAGTAACACTGCCAAAAATAACAAATTAATACTTGACCTCTGTTCCATGTTTTTACAGTAATTAATAATCCCCATGCCTATCTCAGTAGCCTAGCAGAATGAGACACTCAATTGTGTTTACATGCCGAATAAAGACATTTGTTTATTCGGCATGTAAACACATTTGTTAAGTATGATATTTGCTTTAAGGATGACAGATTGCTTTAGGAAAATCAAACCAACTCCAAGCGTGAAGTCTGAATCATAGTATGAATCTGAAAGCATAAATCAAAATTATCACTAGGAAAGACCCGTGTAATCATGAAATAAATTGTAGAGACAATAGGAGAAATAAGAGGGAGATAGAGCATTAGAACTTGGAAATATGACCTGTTTCACAGAGCTATTTCCTGAAACACCAAGTTGCTTAACTGGCGTGGATCATTTAGTCAAAATAAGTGGTGTGTAAAGAGCTGGTCTGACCAGGGCAAAGGTAAGGCGATGTTGGTTGACTTGAAAGGAAGTTTGAATAATGTAATTTGACCTAGTCCTGGATACATTGAACATTTTTTCAGGGATTTTTGATTTGCACAGCACAAATTAGAGCTGGAAATGACTGACATGAGGCTATTTCAGTATCACTAGTCCATATAAGTTGATGGTGCTTATAGTTTATCAGTAGGAATAAAAAGAAGGGAATAAAGAGATGAGAATCAACAGGAGAAAGGACTGACACCTAATTATACCTCACACACGTTGACTCCCAAGTTTTATGATGTTTAGATTTTTCTAAACATAGAAAAGAAATATAAGTTCAATTATAAATGTACTGTAAAATGACAAGGTATACCATCACTGGAAAAATAAGTCAAAAGTTTAAATAGGTGAGGCATGGATGTGCTATTGAATATAAAACAGTCAATCTGAATCCAGAATTTCTCAAACTGTAGAACTGGTAAAGAGGAAGAGCATCGGGCAACACATATTTAAACTACTGATCTTTTCTCACATATAACAAAAACAAATTCAAATACAAATGCACATCTCTGATCTTCTCTGAATCTTGAATTACAGGAATCCTATTTGCTATTATTAAAAAGCAAACCAGCAAACTTGGAGGCTTTAAACAATCTAGGGATTCAGAAATAGAGAGAGGGAAGAAAATACCAGGAGAAGTTCAGAAAAGAGCTGGCTTCCAAACAGAGAAGACTCCTAATGTCTTCCCTTACCCCAGAAGCCATTTCACTTCACATTCTACACTGGTAGAAATTCTATCATGTATGGTTTCACTTGGATTAATCCTTCAACACTGAATTGTTTAAGGGACTGTCAATTAGGCATCATGTGTAATAGTTAAATTAATCAGCTGCTTTAAAAAATATCTTTTATTTAAGTACTTTGGAGAAGAATTGATCCTTTAAACCATTAGTAAGTGTGGAGAGGAATTTTATTGTATTACAGAATTTTTCCTGATCCTTTAGCAGGCCTGAGTCCTGGAGGGAGAATAGGGAGAGGGTATTTTTATAATATGAATGTTGCAGAAAAGGGAAGAGAATACAATATAAACTCTATGATTTGAATCTTTGGGGACTACAGTAATGATTTATCCTGGTGAACACCTAAAATACTTTTTACATCATTCATTGCATCATTGAGTAATATCTAGTATTATCTTTTGATTGACTACATAAAATTTTCAACAGTTGGCTTATTATTATTTCACTTTCCATATGACTCTAAAATCAATACGATGACCTGATGGGATATGAGTATTTAATTTTTTCTTTCTTTAAGTACTTTCCTCTTACAGTTAGCCAGTTAACGAAGTGATACCAAATTAGCACTAAATATTTGACTTTATTTACCAGAGTAATATTCTAGCGACTTTCTTTTATCACACTTCTATAGGTTACTGGAAACATGATACTTTTGTGGGCTCTAGAAAGATGAGGATCAGGATTGGGTCAATTCTGAACTTCTTTTCTGCCTTTAAGTGCATAAAATGATTCTGAAAATAGAGTAGGCCCTCAGCATATGCAAGCTTAGTTGAACAAAATGTTTTTGCCTCTGCCACTAATCATTGATATATTTTTAATCAATTTACAAGCTCTTTTGAAATGCAGGAATGTGTTTTAAGTATTACGACTGTACTATACTGTGTTTACTATCTTCTGTCCAAGCTTCAAATCATTGCATATTAGAGACTTTGCTATTTTGGTAATTTTTTAGTGGTAAACAGAAAGATGTCCCTATCCCAATTCCAAGAACCTCTGAAGGTATTTCCTTACAGGGCAGAAGATAATTAAGGTAGCAGATGAAATTAAGATTGCTAATCAGCTGAATCTATTATAGGGAAATTATCCTGGATGATCAAGCTTAGTTCAGTGTGCTCACAAATGCAGAAGAGGAAAGCAGATGAGTGAGCAGCAGAGTGGTATGACATGAGAAAGACTCAAATAGGTATTGTTGGATTTGAAGATGATGAGTAGCCAATAGTGTGTGAGAAGCCTCTAGATGCTGGGGAAGACAAAAAAATCAATCCTTCACTAGAGCATCCAGAAAGGAAAAACAGTCCTGCTGACATCTTGATTTTGGCCCACTGACAGTTATTTTGGAATTATGACCTACATGGCTTTAAGTTAATATACTTGTTATTTTAAGCCACTAATTTCATGGAAATTTTATACTACTGAAATAGAAAACTAATATTCCCACTATTCCTATGTAGAGAGCATAGTTGTCACCGTGTAGCCTAAATTAGTTAATGTCTTTCTAGTTTCTCTCTGGTTTAATAGTTTCACAGTTCTAGATGAAACTGACCCATATCTTAGCTAATATCACAAAAGTCAAGACCTTCTGAATATATTGTTATATTCAATTATCAGACAAAGCCTGAAAATCTCTGTAACACTGTTTTAAAGAATGGATGAATATATGTTACTTCCTGTTCCTTTCTCCAAAGTAGGAAATCTTAATCATTTCTTTTATACCAATGATTGTCTTTTGGTTGGGTTTCAAAAGAACTAAATGTATAGCACATTCAAGGTTCGTCACTCCTCAGCCTCTGGGGCTGATGTTCCCTCATCAAACTGCCAATCCATCTATTGACAGATTTATTAAGGCTATTTTAAAAGTTAAACCTCTTAGATTTCATATCTCCAAATAGAATTTAAATCTGATCCTGCAGGCACTCACCTGACCTTCTGCTGAACCTCTATCCAGGGTTTCTCATTCTCTCTGCATTTGGCTTCTTGGGTGATGCATACTAATGATTGCAGCTTTACCCCGACACTGGTTTAGTCAGTTATATGCTTAGTTTGACGTTTGCAAATCATGATCCACTGTAGTTCTTGTTTAGCTTTCCATAGTTTAATGTTAAGTCATCTTTATACAATCTCTTCTAGAAAACAGTTTGTAAGACTAATCCCCAAATTCCCTACATTTTTAGTACACCACTATTTTTCATAATTAAGAAAGAGTTACTGAAGAATTATCCAGTCTTCAATTCCGATTCAAAGGGAAACATTTTCTTTCAACAACAAATCTTATGGGGATACAGTAGGAACCTAATTCATATCCATTTATAAACACTAGGATGTTCATGCAAATGAATTGGGATATATTTTTTATAAATCCAAGAAGAAATATTATTGCAGATCCTGTGTCAGATTTTTCACAACACTCTGCAGGTATCCTTCCTCTAAAAGTGAATGTAACTAAGGCACCACTGATAATTAGGACACCATAATTTAGCATGAGCTACTGAGTTCACAAGAAGAAAGCGAACTGTGGTACATTTTCTTCTCAAAGTTGATGTTAAAGTAATGACAATGTGGTAGGCACTGCTAAAGGCCTATGAAATAATCATGATCCACTCCTTTCTTGGTGACAGAGCTTGTCTGCAATAACAAAGATAAAAATTTTCAGCTACTTTCTTTTCCGCTGTTATTTTGGCAGCAAAGTTATGAGCATGATGTCAATCCTAACCAATGGGATTTTAGGAAAAGTGTGTTGGATATTTCTCAGAAATGTATTTTTTATGTAATAAAGGAGACTGAGGAGATTTACTCCCTGCCATTTATTACATAAATGTTGACATGCTAGGATGTGATGATGAGCTGTTTCAGAAATCTTTGACCATGAAAGAAAGTTTTAAGACCAGAGAGGCAGGCACTCACACCCTTGATTTCCTCCTGTCTCAATCCCACTCCCTTTACAATGTGAGGATTTTCTTCCAGAGGTTGTTTTGCTTTGCTTGTTTTTTTTTTTTTTTGTCTATATTTGTATGCATTTATTGTATATGCACAAATAATTTTTAATATACTGAAACTAAATAAATATCTGCCTTTCCCTGGATCTATGCCTGGATTTTCCCATTAACAGTATATCCCGGAGAGCTATCATAACACAAACACAAAAAACAGGCTTTGAATACTTTTTAAACTGCTACATAATATCTCTAAATAATTTGTACAAATCTGTAGGTGCAGCAAAATAGGTAAGAATTTCATTTCTTTGAGGATTGTTCTGAAATGTACTTCGCATTTCAGATTATATATATCTATCTCCCAGATATTTTTCAAAATTTGTATCAGTGTACATATACACACAAACACACACCTATATACACAGCCAAAGAGACAAATGCATACACACATGACCACATATACATGCAAGTAGTGAGCTAGTTGATTCCAAGTCCTATTTGTGTATTTGTTAATTGTATCATGAACCGTAGTCTTATGGAATGTTTCTGGTAGAGCAAATTCTATTCCATCTTTTTTTCTCTGTCAATAGATTGATAATTTCTGCATTTCTTCATGAAAATAAATTAGAAAATCAGCTTGTAATATTAATTTAAAAATTCTATTGGGATTTCAATTTGGATCTGATCAAATTTATGTATTAATTTATAATGTGTGAATCTTCTTTGGTCAAACACAGATGTTTAGAAGAAGAATTTTTTAAAGTATTCATTGTTAAATGGTAATAACCTGCTAACTAATCAAGTATTGTAAAAGTTTACATCTACATTAGTGATAATCCATGAAGCAATATCAATAATTGACAAATTTGATATAATTATTTCTCAGTTGCTGCAAATAATGAATCTTCCCTGAAATCTTAAGATACTTAAAATTCTAAGTGATTTTGGAAAATGATAAATATAGTTAGTTGTAGAATTGGAACTTGAACTCTGGCTTCCAGGGGAAGAAGCTTGTCTTGCATTAGATTTCTCCAAAAATAGATCCTGAGTGAAAGATCTGGAAACAAATGCTTAATTTGGAAGGGGAACTCACAAGGCATTATGAAAGCATGGGAAGTTTCAGGAAGTTACCCTGTGGATATCTGGAGCTCAGTCTTGCTGGGGAATCTTATAAATGTTCCACTATGGGACAAAGAGTCTATGGTATTTCTATATCAATTTTTACTCCTCATTGGTTAAGTGCAACTCTGGCTGCACTAATTCCACTTTCTGTCCGCCATCAAACTGGCTGAAATGTTTCTGCACCAGAAATGCTCTCAGACAGAGAGAAGCCATGGGTGTACATCAAGCTTGTCCAATCCACAATCTAACAACTAACACAGAAACAGAATACCAGACAATGTATGTTTTCACTCATAAGAGGGAACTGAACAATGGGAACATGAGGATAAAGGGAGGGGAAAATATACCCACACTGGGTCCTGACCAGGGAGAGGGGAAGGGAGGGAGAGCATCAGGACAAATAGCTAATGCATGTGGGGCTTAAAACCTAGGTGATAGATTGATATGTGCAGCAAACCACCATGACGCATGTATAGCAATGTAACAAACCTGCATGTTTTCATCTGTATCCTGGAACTTAAAGCAAAAAATGAAATTAAAAATACACGAACACCGATAGCTGATGAACTAAAACAAAAAAATTGCAGAAGTGTTTTAAGAAAGTTTACAATTTTGTGTAGGGCTACATTCAAAGCCATCCTGGGTTGTAGATTGGACAAACTTGATGTGTCTTTCTTTTTGTCTAAATATAGCCAATTTATTAAATCTATAAACTCTCACCAGAATCAAAACCATGAATAGAAGCCAGATATTACACATGTTATATAGTTGTAGGTAACATTATTACATGTGTGGCTGCTAGCTTTGGATTTTGGATATGTAACAATTTTGTGTCTGAAAGAGTTAGTACAGATTTAATGTAGCTTTCCAACCACTAGAGAGAAGTAGCACAATGACCAAGATTGTGTAGTTAATTTTCTGAAAGATATCCTTCTTTTGAGGATGTTAAATGTTTAAGGCAATGAAAAAAATATTTCACAAAAAACAGTACAAGGAGATTTACAGAAATCGTATTTGATAGTGCAAAAAAGCCCGAGAGATTCTGTTTAGTTGTAAACGTTGGGCATATTATTATTGATAATATCACAAATATGAATGCCCCAAATACTGGTTTGTGTCAGCAGTGCTTACTTAGTCACTTGCCTCCCAGCTACTCAAATGTTCACTGTTGATTACCTGCAACCTAAAAGGTACCTGACAGACCCTGGCACGTCAACCATAGCAAGGCCACCCATGGTATTACTAAATGTTTATTTGGGAGCTTTCTAGGATCTGCCTTTTCAAACTGGTGACATTTATATGATTGTTTTCTATATTTTACTACTGCTGTTTGGTTACAATGCTGCATTGTTTTAGAAATTGTTATTCCTAGTGCTAAAAACTCTTGCATCTCTTAAATGCCTAAACCTTATTAATAATGCTTCCTTTTAGACTTGTATGTAAATGCCATGTTAGATTTTATTTTTTGTAATCACTTTAATCAGAAACAAGGGAATTAGCCAGCTGTTTCGAACTCATGTTAAGATGTAATTAAACATCTGACTGAATTTCCATGCACAGGAAATAGCAGAGGCTAGAGTTTGTACAGAAAACAGACCACACTCAGTAGAAAACAATAAGGCCCTACAAGACAATAACAATCATGGGGGTGATAATGAGAGGTTTGTGCCAATATTTTGTGTTTGTCATAACTTTCCCCCCCAAAAAAACCCATGGATTCACAAATAGCATAACATGTAAATAATGGCAAACAAATTCCACATCAACTGAAACATTACTTTACACTTAACCATCAATATATTCATGCAATATGTTCAAAGGAGTAGTGCACATTCAATACACTTCAGAAACTGGAATCATCAGACATTTTGTTATGGGATACTCCTTAATACTTCCTGCATTTTAGGGTAAATAGGAACATGTACATAAATATTATTTGAAAATAAGTTTAAATTACACACATGTGACATGGAAGCACACACACATATGTTGTTTTACAAGAGAAACGTGTGTTTTAAAAAAGACTTTTAGGTAAATATGCTATATCAAGAATAATTATGAAATGACATACAACTTTAGGTCTTTTTCTATACAAATATATCTCAATATTACTTTCATTTTAAAGTATATATATTGAAACATGCATATGAAGAAATGGAAATTAAAACTTCATTTTAATATTATAGTACTAATATACTACATATAGTATAGTACAAAGTACTATAGTACTTTGCTTAACTGACATCATTCTTTGAAAAGTCAAGGATGTTTATTTAAATCCCCTGCAGTTTAGAAAAACAATTAAAAACTTTCCATCTTTGAACTTTGTAGGATGATTTGCATAGTGTACCACAATATTAATCATTTTCATCTAACATTAGTGAATGGACAATTTTTCATGCTTAAGAAGAAGATAAAATCCTCCATAACACACATGCCCAGTCATGCAGTGAAATTTTATTTCCTGGACTTCTTCAGCATAAAAATTGTCTATTAATCATTATGTTGATTTTATGATGTAGACTATTGCCCAGAGGAATTCTGCAATGATTCAAAGATTAATTTTATATGTGACCCCAAATTGGACTTGAATCTAGACTTTGAAAATTATGATAATTCACTCGCTAATATGAATATTTTTCATAATTCCTTGGAGATTATCGTAATTCCGGTGTATGAGTTAACATTGTTTGATACGTTGCAGCAGTGCTACAACTTAGGGCATTGAAATTTGGCACATTATACCAAGAATGTTCAAAGTCTAGTATTACACCATTAGAAAAAGTTATTGGAATAGAGCAGTTCAAAAAGTTCTTATCTTACATTTGCATCATATAAGATCATGGAACCAAGAGTTCAAAACTACTCTGCAACATTTGCAGAAAATATGAATTTGTTTCTAGCCCAGAATTTAGAAGGGTATTTATAGTCGCTAATTTTAAGTTTAAAAGGTTATCAAAAGACTGTCTTGTATGTTCAGTCGATAAAATCTCCTGTACATATTAAGTGAAATTATCTTTTAGTTTTATAGGTTACATTCAAACCATCCTAATGATGAATGTTTTGCAGGGTCTTTGATATTTTCCAACTTTCTGACTATGTAATTGTATCAAATTATATTAATATGCTTTCAACATCAGCTCACAACCCAAGCTCCCACTCCAATCCCCATCAAGAATCCAATGCTCTACTGATAATAATCTACTCTGTTTTATAAACAACATATGCATTTCAGACTTTCTTTATAATAATCTCTTTGCCTGATATGTTTTTAACACCAGAGCTCTTCATTCCCATAAAATCCTCTGTCCAACTTCATTTTATCTGCTTTGAGAAATGCAATCTGAAAACTGTGTTGTAGATGAATGTTTCTTGTGATGGTGATGTGGGAGACTGTTTTGGTGGAAGCATCAAAAATAAATCATGCTTTTAAAAATAAGGTTCTTCTTTAATCTCTTCTTACAACATTTTGAAGTTAATCATCTTTTAAATTATAGTTTTGTGTGCACCTATATGCTCTCCTTAAGTAAAGACTACAGAAGGCCATGAAGATTGTCTTGTTTTGCAATCTTTTTATAACCTGTGTATAACTCTTAGATTTTAAAAATATTTGAGAAAATACTACCACAAATATTAAACATATAATAATTATTACATTTTGTAAAATAATGTATATGAAATTTCTACTACTTTGTTTTAGACTCAGTAGATGAGATGAAGTCTTATTTGTATAAATTTCTATTAAGTAATGTTATTAGTTTTTACCTCTATATGCTGGGTGAAATGAAATTCTAAAAGAGTTTACTTCATATTGATTATAAAAACACATAGATAACCATATGCATATTGGTCTTATTTAAATCAAGTTTTCGGTTTGGAATTTTACCAAATCTAAAAATGCATGAGCAACACCAGTTACAGACAACAATCATGTTAGTCCACACTCATTCACCCACATTTCAACATCTGGTTCATAGGATTATTGAATTTTTCTTATAATTTAAATGAAGTGACAGGCCAGTTCAAGCCACTGATTTGACCTTGTGTCTGCTATTGACTTTTATTGAAATTCCCCACAACAACCAGTGTTTTGACATTGTTTTACAATGCAGTGGTGTGTTTGGCACAGCACGGGGACAGGAATTCAGAGGGATTTTTGAGAAGAGAGTGAAGATAGGAACACAGACTTTCACAATTTCAAGAGAGAGACGGTAGTCCTTTAAGGAAGGAAATAAATATTTTTGCAGTTGCATATATGCAAATAAAATATTCTTCATTTCTTAAGAATAACTTTTCAAAATTTAAAAGCAAAGCTTAAAACTCCACCAAAATATTTTGTTAAAATCTGTCAATTTTCTGTTGCTCTACCTAAAATTTTAGTTGTGCATTTTATAGATGAATTGCGACTTCTAAAAGATAGTTATAAGAGATAATCTGCCAATTTAAATATTACACACACACGTGTCTACATATATATTTGTGTGTGTACGTGTGTGTGTGTGTGTGTGTGTGTGTGTGTCTACACACACAGAGATATATATAGAGAGGTAATAGAGTAGTTCAAAATGTCCCTATCCTATATATATATATGTATGTGTGTGTATAGCTATAGATATACATACATAGACAACCAGAGAGAGACAGAGGTAATATAGCAGTTCAAAATGTTCCTATCTTAAATTTGCATCATATAAGATCATTATATACAGCATGTATATATAATTTAACCAAAACGATGATTTTCTGTGGTAGGATTTCTAAATTACATTTTGCTCTAATAAAATTACTAGGGACATTAATCAACTAGGTCATCAACTCTGATTTTATAGGCTTTGCTCTTTAGTTAAATTAGATCATCCACTGGTGAGGAATAATATTTTTTCACAGCCATTGGGGCAAACCTGAAAATATAATGATCTTTCATCTCCAAAGGACTGTCAGTACCAATTAACGGGATTTATTAATAAAGTGTCTAAAGTCACAGACTCTAATTTTCTGCTTCAGTGTATGAGTCTGTACCATTATATTTGCTAAAAAATATTACATAATGTTGAAGTTTATAGCATTCCTGAACTTCAAGTATTTATTCTCTATGGCAAATGTACAATCACATTTTTGTAATTTCCTTTTCAGGGTTATAAAATTGTGGCCAAAAAAAGTATATTTGTAACTTTCTAAATAAAGCTATTTATAATATTTTGAGAAATGCATTAGAAAAACTGACACATTTTATTTTTTAAGCTAACTTTAGCTAATTAGCCTTAAAAAAAAACTCTCTCAACCTTCACCCACATCTTCAACACACAATATATGTTCAAAGGTTTGTAGCAGATTCACATTTAAAACATAAGTAGTACTAAGAGAAATGCATAATTTTGATTTAAAATTAAAATACCTTCCTAGCAATTAAATGAAATGTCTCATTTAATCCTCAGGAAACTGATATTATTTGTATTTAATAAATGTGATAACTAGGCTTTAAAGTGATTGAGTCTCTAATCTCTCAGCTAGTAAGCTGTTGAGTCAAGTGTTACAGGTTGATCTGCTAAATTCCATAACTTTCTTTCTGTTCTACTTCTCTATGTTTTAGTTGTCAGGAAGGTATGGGAGTCACACTTTAAGGTAATTGTATCTGCCATGTCATTAGCCTAAATTTCCCTTAAATATAGCAATGCATTTTAATTAATGAAACTTCTTTAAATATAATAGAATTTCACAGGAATATCACATTTTATTATAACATATAACACTTCATAATAATTGTATATGACAAGGATGTAAAATGGAATTAAAAGTTTTCACTATTATTTGATTAAAATGTGCATTTATCTCATACAGTGAACTGAATAATATATGATTTTCTTGGAAAAGCATTTGTTCATCACACATGCAAGTGGGAGAGAAGCTATTCATTAGCTGTCATCCTCCCAAGTAATTATAAACTACAGAACATGCTTGGAGTCACTTTGGGGAATATTTCTGGAAGGGAAAAAATAGACAAATGTGTTTGTAATAGCTAAGCAATTGTAAAGGGTAAGATTCCAGATTCGCTTTTTTCAAAGCTCTAGGTTTGGTCTTAGAAACTGACGTTTTTCTTGTTCTGCATAATCTATAGCATCAAACCAGACATACTCTTCAAGTTGATTTGTGTTCACTTGCACAGGGGTATAAAATTACTACGGGATACCTCAAGCCCTTGATTGCCTGGGAGAATAAAATTGGTAAAGAGATGATAATGCATCACTAGAGAGCCCACTGGAAAGAAAGCACAGTGCAAAATCATTGATTGTACCTGTTAAATGGATCATTCGAACAGCATATAAAATTTTCTAATATTTTAACATGTCACTAAATTGATTTATGATTAATGCTGGGTGAATAGTTCAGAATAATAAATCTAAACTTAATCCATATAGATATATATATATTTTTTTTTTACCCTCCAACAGAGGCAAGCCCTTTTTATTAGCTGTATTAGCTGTATTCAGATCTCACTAGTGAAATCCTTCACTCTGAGCACCTTACAATTCAAAGAGAAAACTCATCTAGCTCTTACTCTATTTCTTTGCAGTTCCCATGGGATTTTCTAAATGCATTTGTAGAAATCGACTCTAGAATGCAAGGTAATCATGTGTATGCAAATATGTGATATACTCTACAGTTTCATCACCTAGTTCCTCTGTATATTTCTTATATTTCCTTTTAAGCTTAATGAAAACAGAAATAAACAACAATATAGAGACTAAATAAAAAAATGAGAAATTATTTCAGAAAGCATGGTAATTTCATGCCATAAAAGTGATATCTTGGGGTACAGAATACATTGAAAGATTTTAAAATACAGTATTCAACTGAGTTTTCTTTAGGCTTATCCAACAGAAGAGACTGAGAAAATAAAACAAAGATTTTTATATTTAATATAAAGCCTTTTCCTTTAGTCCACTTAATGGCCATTTAAGAGCATAAAGATTTGTTTTCATTATTAGATTATCTTTCAGCGGCCCTCATCTATCTATCTATCTATATAAATACACACACACACACACACATGTATTTTTTTCTAGGAGGAATATTTATCTCACATTGTAGTTTTAATTTTTATAACTTTTTTCTTTTTATGTTTCTAATCATTAATTTACATGAAATCTGAATATTTACACTAGCAATTTAATATACAAGCCATAGTTTACAATTACTGAAATTTAGATAACTTTTAACCTTTGCGTGTACATTAAATTGTCTTCTAAATTGATTTGAAATTACTTGCTAGATAAAATTTTCAAATAACAATGTATTCTAATTCTCAATGACACTGCAGATATTAATACCAGAATAGTGACGGGCATATTCACAAAACAATTTTATCTGCCCTGGAAAATTTTTGTAATATTATCTATTGTTTGTATTAGGTAGAAATTATAGGCTATTGGCTTACAAAGTTTTTGTATGTATATTCTGATTAAAAGTCTTTCTAATGAATATTTTCAAGTTTGCTGAAATTTAAACATTAAAAAAGTTTTACATATTGAAGATTGAATTTCTTCATCAAAAGACATGCATCTATATAATCATCAATATTAATGTACAGAATGAACATTAAGGTAGGAATCTTGGCCTAATTACTTAGACTTGGAAATCATATTTTTATTTGACATGACATTAAAGTTTCTTTTTTCTCTAAAAAGGATAAAATATTCATCCAACTTACTTAACAGGCTTTCTGAAACACAAAGAAAACTCAAGGATATGAAATAATATATGTTCACTCATTTTCTAACCTCCAAAATGCTATTTGATAATCATTTCCTAGAAATTGCTATTTAATAGTTTTCTACCTTACATAGATACTTAAATAGTATCCTTGTGAAAAATGGATAAAGAAAGCAGTGTTACTCAATGAGCAGCTTGTGATCAGAAGATGAAATAAACTGCAGAGTTCCAGGGAAATTGCACGTGGACAAATCATGAATTCACTGCTATGTCGATGAAGGCAATGGTAACCGAAAAAAGGTGATGGGTGAAGAGAAAAGTATTCGTCAAATAAAAGCCATGTCCTGAAAACCATATACACGTACTCTCCCAGTCTATAGCCAACATCTCAATCACTAAAGTGACAGTGTGAAATTACCATTTCCAATTTACTTACAAATAAATGGTTTGTTCAGTATAGACACTAAGTAGACAGTCCCTGCATCTCAACATGACCACTTTTGCTAACTTTGGAAGAAGGTGCCACACTGGCTTAAATCCCAACTCAGCCTCTTACTGGCTATATGACATCTTCCTGCACAAATTTCTTCACCTGTACAATGGAAGTTTTATCTTGGGAAACCATCCTAATGAGTTTTATTCGCAATGTTTTGCAGTATTAAATAGGTGACAATTATTTTAAAAAATATTAGTAAATTCACTGTTAAAGAGTAGAGAAATAGGCCTGCATTACAAAATTACAAGACTTGAGATGGTAGGTAGGTTTTTGTTTCTTTATTTTGAATAGCAATTACACAGCTGATATTAAAATGGGGGTATCTCTTCACTTGTAGAAAAGATTTGAATTCATTAAATCAAAGCAGAGTCTGGTAATAAAGTGTAAATAATTTTTGAATGGGTGGGTCAGGTGAGTTTAGAGTTAAGATAGAAACATCCTAGGATTATATACAGTTGACTGTTGATGAGCATGAGTTTGAACTACATGTGTCCATTTATTCACAATATCTTCCACCTTTGCCATTCTTGAAAGAGCAACACCAACACCGCCTTTTTCTCCTCCTCCTGGCCCTTTTCAGCATGGAGATCATGAGGATGGAGACCTTTATTATGATCCACTTCCACTTAATGAATAATATACTTTTTTAATTTCTCATGACTTTTTTTGATAATACTTTCTTTTCTCTAGCTTACTTTATTGCAAGAATACAGCATATAATACATATAATATACAAAGTACTTGTTAAGTTGACTGTTCACATTATTGGTAAGGCTTCCAGCCAATAGTAGGCTATTACTAGTTAGGTTTCCAGGAAGTCAAAAGTTTTATGTAGATTATTGACTGTGTGGGGAGTTGGTGCCTACAACACTCACGTTATTCAAAGGTTAAATGTAGAGTGAAAGAGTACAGTGTTCCTCTAGAAAGGCAAAAAGCTGGAATGTTAAAAAATTCACTGACTTTTTTTGTCAAAATGAATACACATGATATATGAAAGTTAAGCACTTTGGATTGGCTCAATGTTTAGATCGGCCTGCTGCTGCACAGGGTACACTCCATTTTTCTCAGAAAAAGAAAAATGACTGAAAATCTCACTGATGATGACAACTTCTCTTTGAAAGCACATTCTAAGAGCATCATTACAGACCATGTCCACTCAGCATTCTGCCTCACTTCATGGTCAGCACGTTACTGTAATTGGTTATTTAATGATGGCCTCCAGCCATTGTAAACAGGTTATGTTTGGCATGCTGTATTTAGAATAATTAAGTTTATAAATACTTACCAAGGGCAGTTAACATAGCAAAAAGTGCTGATTCTTTAAGATGAATGCTTAGCTATCTATAATCTTGCAAGATTTTACAATTGTGTAAAAAATACTGACTTGATTTGGACAAAAAACTGAAGCTGTTTAGAATTTAAGAAACACAGTTAATTATGGCAGATATTAATATGGATTTAGGAATAAATGAAACAATAATAGTTGGACTTGAGTTTGAAGGAGTTTGCAGATTTTATATGAACATGTGGAGGAAAATGAGAACGCAGATGATTGAACATAGAACTAGCTTCCTCTACAAGTTTTTACATTTAATTTGTTAATTCTGATGTAGTTAATTAGAATTTTAACTTTTAGATGATGAAAAAAAGATTATGAAGTTTTAGGAATTTTCCAAATATATATAATTTAGGCTGACTGCAAGATCATTCTGTAATGAGCTATTCTAAAGTTCAGTATAAATAAAATACTGAATGTTTAGGTGTGGGAATGTATGTGATACTCGGGCAGACATGAGCAGAGAGGATGGAACTTATTTGGGATACAGCATAATCCTTAATGATTTGGAAGGATTCTGGAAACCCTTATAAACATTAGCCTGTCTAGAAAAAAATTTTATTAGGATAGTGGGAATCCATGGAAATAGAAATTTGTTTTCTAAGTAATGCTGCCTAATGAAAATAGGATGCCCTAGGACTACACAGATGTTTTAACAGGAGTAAAATGGAGTAATAATACCATAAAAGCTCAAGAAGATAAATGCCACATGATGTGACTTATTTATCCTCTTCTCCTTTTTTGATAAAGACATCTATAAAAAAATGCATGGCAATTTTACTGTTGTTGAGGACATATGAGTAAGGCTCCACCATGTCAGGCATTAGGTGTGTGCAGAAACAGTTTTAAGCATTCATTGTCATTCCTGGTTGAATTAATAGCAAAATGCAGAAAGTGTGGCCAGCAAATCATGTGAGAGAAAAATGCTTGTTAGGAGATAGTAGCAGATAACATTCTCACCCAAAGAGACATTCCCTGCCTCTTTACACCTAACCCTCACTGCAAGATCATGAGGCTGTGATGCTCAGTGAAAGTCAATCACCAGGCATGTCATTGATCCTTTGGAAAAATTTCCATTAATTAAATTTCTTACATGAATGCTATGTTGAGTAATTATAAGAGGGAAGCATCCCATTCTGCAATTGTTTCCCAGACTGCATGGATACTCATGCTAGGGCACGCATAAACAATAGTTCTGGGTATGAGAAATCTATCAACATGGGTTACATAAAATGAGACAGCAAAAGTGAAATGCACTGGTAGGTGGATTGTAAGGATTAGAAGAATAGCACATAGCATGAATAGAATAGTTGCTTATTATATAGTTACGGTCATATTAGTCTAGTAGGAAATGATGCATTGAAATGGACACTTATTAATAATTTTCAGTATATAAAATAAAACAGGAAAGATGTTAAGACTTATTTCTCAATGGATAAGTTCAAGGTTTGATCTGAACAGAACTATGTGGTATAATATATGCACCTATCAACACAAGATTGTGTGAAAAGAAGTACGTTCTCCAAATCCAATGTATTTAGTTGCCCCTGAGTATGATTTCCTGATACTCTGGGGGCCGTGACTAATGATAGATACAAATAGATACTCTCTCTTGGCAGCAGCACGGTTTTGGAATCATTGCTTGCCTCCATCATCGAGCAGCAAGTAATCAGTGCATTGAGAGTACCAGTTAGCCCACAGGGAGGAGAAAATGCCTCCAAAAGGGTTCTTGTCATAGGTTCTTCTCCTTAGCAGAGAATCTGGGGTCATTGCCAGTGGATGAAGACACAGATTTTGGTACTCAGTGCTAGTGACTGAATTGTTACTTCAAGTGATGTGCACTTTAGGTAGGATTTTGGTCTTTCATCGGCTCAAAAGTCCTGTTAAACAATCAGGGTCTATCAAAATGTTTGAAGGGGAAAATTCATTTTTCAAGCAGAGTAATTTTTAACAGATTAATTTTACTTGCATTAAATTGTTAATTTGCTGCACATCTACTGAGTACCATTTATGTTTCAAAGAGAAATACAATGGGGGTTGTGACTGAAAAATTATAAGGCCTTCCAAAAGCTTATGATGCATGTGATATATGACATGAAATATATATACATATATATTTGATACACAAACAATAAACATATAAACGAGGACATGGCACCTTATGAGAGCACTTGGGAAATACAACCAACCCATACTAGGGAGACCTGAGTAGTACAGTTGGCCCTCCGCATTCTTGAGTTTTACATCTATGAATTCAACCAACTGCAGATTGAAATTATTTTTAAAGAATGGTGTGTGTATTAAATATATACAGCCTTTTTTCTTTGTCATTATTCCAAAATAATATAATACCATAACAACTTACATAGCATTTCTATTAGATTAGGTATTATAAGTAATCTAGAAAAGATTTAAAGCATATGGGAAGAAATGTATAGGTTATATGCAAATACTATGTTATTTTTCTATCAAGAACTTGAGCATGCACAGATCTTGGTATCCAAAAGACATCCCGGAACCCATCTTCCATAGACACAGAGGGATGATTAGCTCCACAGAAAAAGAGGGTAGCCCTTATTCTTTACCTTTAAAAGGAAGAGGAATCTCAGTTTGGTGCAGTGGTTCACCCAGCTGAGGTGACTCACCCAGGAAAGGTGACCTTATCTTTGGGAGGTCAAGATGGCATGAGCCTATAGTCCTAGCTACTCAGGAGGCTGAGGCAGGAGGATTTCTTGAGCATGAGAATTCAAGGTTGCAGTGAACTATTATCAAACCACTGCACTGCAGCCTGGGTGACAGAGCAAGACTCCATCTCCAAAGGGGGGAAAAAAAAAAAAAAAGAAAAGAAAAGGGATCTTAAAATTAAGGGTATGTAAGCAGTTTTCTTTATCTCTTCTTTAGTAGAAGCACTACTCCCCAATTAACACTAACACCTTTCTAGTGGCAATCTAACTTCACTGAAAGGCTATCACTCTTTCCAGACATGAAAAGCCAAAGCACATGGTAAGCCGGGATTATAGAGAGCTTTCTCAAAGTCTAAGGAAAATAAGATGCACTTTAGTAAATAGCTCTGCATAAGTCATATGATACCACTTAGAGAGGAAACATTTTATCTTTTGCTAAATTAAAGCCAAGTAACATGAACAGATTTAATTCTTTTGGAAAACATAAACCACTTTCTTCCTAAGATTGGCTTATGCTTCAACATATGCTTAGAAAATTTGCTTTATTGCACAATAGTGAATTATTAGAGAAAAATAATTCCCAGTAAATACCAAAGGAGATAATTCAATCACTTTAAAACAATCACTTTTGGAATAAGTATTAGTGGAACTCTTACGAAGATCCTTCTAATTGGGTAGAGGCTATACTGCATAACTTCTATCAAAGAACTGGAATTTGGGGCCAGGTGTGGCGGCTCACGCCTGTAATCCCAGCACTTTGGGAGGCCGAGGTGGGTGGATCACGAGGTCAGGAGATCGAGACCATCCTGGTCAACATGGTGAAACCCCGTCTCTACAAAAAATGCAAAAAATTAGCTGGGCATTGTGGCGCGTGCCTGTAATCCCAGCTACTCAGGAGGCTGAGGCAGGAGAATTGCCTGAACCCAGGAGGCGGAGGTTGCGGTGAGCCGAGATCGCGCCATTGCACTCCAGCCTGGGTAACAAGAGCGAAACTCCGTCTCAAATAAAAAAAAAAGAACTGGAATTTGGTGATGTTTTGACAAAATGTGGATTAACTTTGCTGTGGTTTGAATGTGTCCTCCAAAGTCTACATCCCCAATGCAATCTTGCTAAGGAGTAGGACCTTGAAGATGTGATTAGGCTACAAGCACTATAATCTTATAATGGGAGTGGGTTACCTATAAAAGAACAAATCTGATCCCCTCTTGCTCTCTCTCAGCCTTTCTATGCCCTTCCTACATGGGATCTGGCAGCAAAAATGCCTTTGCCAGATGTTGGCCTCTCTATTTTGAGCTCTCTATTCTCCAAACCATAAGGCAATAATTTAAGTTTATTATAAATTACCCAGTCTGTGACATTCTGTTATAGCAGCACAAAATGAACTAAGACACACTTAATAAAATATGTATTTACTTTACAGTTAAATAGTGAACGTTATCCTGGATTTAAATCATTATACATTTTGTAAAAGTTTATTCAAGAGTGAAAAGTGTGAAGACATTTTTGGCAGACAAAACAGCAAAGCTTTGGAAGGTGTGTGTTGAGGGGGGCACTGAGAATTGGGAGAAAGAAAATATTAATCTAGGCAAAAAGAAAGCTCTCAACTGTTCAAGATTTATGCTCCTATCTCTGGTGTATCTAGCAAATGTCAGCACAGCAAGTTCCTAGTGACTGTGATATCCCTGGGGTGGTACTTCATCATGTCATTTATGTGACAAAGTAAATGTAGAATTTTATGTGAACCAGGAGAAAAAGGACTTTTCAAAGGATAATCTTATCAAGCTCCTCCTTTCAGGCACATAAGGTAGAATTACCCTATTTTATAGATAAGTAAACTGAGCACACTCTGGAATTATTTTCCTTTTTTTGAACTTTAAGACAGACAGTATAAGAATAATGGAGATCTCTTCATCTCATGTCCTTTGATCTCTTTATAGAATTAAAAAAAATAGAGCTCAAGACTTTTTACTACAGAAAACAAAAGTAAGAAAGAAGTCTTCTTTCATCTTAAAACTGTAGCCTGGCTCAAAAGGCTACCTGCTCTAGTGAAGAAGTTATTAGATGGTGTTACCCAAAATGTGCTCTGTAGAATAATAATCAGACACATGTGTACTACACAATCTCTACTGTCAAATATGCTTGAACATATACTATATCTCTTGAATATTCATTACGAATATTAACATATTAAAGATGCAGAAAAGATACACATATTTTCTTACATAATTCAAGATTTTTTTTAATTTCATGTGTTAGATTCAATGTAGCATTCACATAAATTAAGGCAGTGATTTTTCCTTCCTGTGACTTGTGCAATAAAAGTGTTCACCTCATTACTCTCAGGTCATTTCTTATGCATTTTATCTTTTTAAATTGAATGTGGACATAGAGGGAAGACTTTCATGAAACAGAGTTTTATAGAAGCAATCTTCATTCTCTTGCAGAATAGTAAATTCATAAATTTAATAGATAGGAAAATATGCCTGAATTTCTAATATGTTAAGTATAACCATGTGGAAACACTTTCATGTTCATTCCCAACTGAAGTCTCTGAACCAATAAAAATTATTTTCCAATTTAATAGTTCAAGCTACACAATTATCAGCCTGGCATTGGCAGATAGATGGCAGTTTATATAGGGAATAAGCAGCATATCATTTCTGTTCGTTAGGCTTCAATTCCTGCCTGGAAGTGTGAAATCCCAAGAAAATGCATTGCTCATATGCACATTTTGTAAATTTCACATTGCAATTCCTTACAGGTTCAGGTGTTTATTATTGCAACAATCCATACTTAGTTACTATAATACACCATATTGGAGTATTAAATATATAAATTGAAAAATCGCTATTGCTAAGGCCATTATGGCTCATGTAAACAAATGGAAATATAATCTTGTGCATTATTTTTCTAACCTCTATGACTAAAGGAACATACTGCTAGTTCAGTAGGTGTGAAATTCCACTCTAGGTACAAGCTACTCTAATTTCACAGTTGAATCGTAGAGTTGTCAGAGAGCCCTATTGAGTAAATTTCACATTTGCATGCTTTCAAGATCATTACTGAATGTGATCAGAATGAGATTTGACACCTCCATTTATTTGTTGTCAGGGAGTGGGTTTTTAATTTGAACAAACTCTAATTGTGCTTATTCCATAAGCAAGCTAGGGTGATTTCAGCCCTGTCTTGCCCTGTCATAGCAAAATTTTCGCTTCTAAAACAACATCTTTCAATGATTCTACACTTTGATCAGATTTCTGACTCTATTCTGATACAGATACTGAATTTATATCATTTCACATAAATATACAGGATACAGTTTTATCGTTTTATGTGATTTTTCTCTGAAAAGGTAATAATATGAGTTGTCTCCACCAGAGTATGCATAAAATTCTCATTCAATATCAGCTTCCAGGAGTATGGAACACAATATGAGAAGGTGTTTACTGTGTGGTCATAAATTACATACACATTATGTACAGATAGGGATCAGTTATATACCAAATGTCAATTTTTAGAATAGTATGAACAATTATGTAAACAATGTTTTTAATAAGTAAATACTATCGGAAATTTTATTGAATCCAATTTTGTTCCTAAATTCCATGAGATTTTAAATGACAGTTTCCTTTTGAGTATTAAAAAATTTTAAAAACTGCAACTTCCTAAATATGTATTTGGTCCAACTTAATTTTACATATTATAATATTAATTGCAAAAAAAAAGATTTTGAACAATGCAGAATGCATCTGCAATGGGTGTTATCAGCACAGAAATACTGATAATTGCTCTTTTAGTTATCATTGGCCATAGTCCCATGTTGAAAATGCAGTTCAGAAACCAAGAGATCTGTCTGGATCAAGCACAGATCCTGTTTTGAGGAGGAGAATGTTGATTTCTGGCTTTTTAAAATATAAGTTAAATCTTATTCCATGCAATTATAAAACAAAACCAAAATATGGATTGACTTTCATCACTCATTATAAAGTTTTAAGTGGAATGGATGAACAGTGAGCCAATGGGTGATAAATAAATTTAATGTCTTTTAGCATTTTTGGTATTATAGGTGAATAATAATGGTAATATGCCATTTCTTACCAACATAATTTATGACTCAGTTTACTCTAGTTTGGTACTTTTTAAAATTAAATAATCTAAGGTGTCATTATCTCTCAAGGTCTTAATACATAAGTTTATTTTCTGATAAACTTTCTATCCCTTATATATGTATTAGTTCTATCCAATTTCATGATACTGAGCTAGAGACCATGGGCCCTAGAAAAGGGACTAAATTTATTAATGTCAAAAGTATAATTTTTTCTAAGTAATATAGTATTAAGTAACATAAGCAAAGCACAAATAAAATGTTTTGGAACCACAAAAAATAAAATATTACCACCTGGTTATGAGAGATTGCAAAGAGAGTGAACACTTAAGAAGTGCATGAAAGAATGGTTAAAATTGATACACAAGGAAATGGAAACATACAGTAGGAGATCTCAGGTAAAGAAAGGGACCTTTGAAAAATAATGACAGCAGAGAGCTATGGTACATATATTAGTAATCATGTGTGTCTAAAACTTGGACTGTGCAGTAAGAGATAAATTTTTAAGGTATGTTGAGCAAACTCCTGGAAAAATGGAATGACAAAGTAAGGAGACTCATTTATAAAGACAAAGAGCTGGAAAAGGAAAGATTTTAGGAAGCTATTTGATACAGTGGAAAGAGCATTTTAGTTGGAATCAGAAGGTGTACATGTCAGTTATCTTGGAGATATGGACAAGCTTTTGAAGCTCGCTGTTCTAATCTCTGAAGTAATCAATATATAACTCAGAACTTACTGTGAGAAGTAACAGAGACTAAAGGTTGACAATTCTAGCGTTAATCATGGTGTGTAGAAGATAAATATTTGTTGAAAATGCCAAAGAGCTTAGCCTGAGAACAACTAAACTGGCATGATACATGTAATGACTGAATTTTTGTAGAGGAAAATGTTGAGATAAGGTGGTCCTAAGTTTTGGACTGACAATGGAAAAAGAAAATGAAAACACTACTGAGTATCTACAAAGACTTTTACTCATATAGTTTCATGTGGAATTTTAAGGCAGGTAATTTGCTACTAATGATATTTATTGTTATTTGCAGTCCTTTACACGACTTAAAACTATAAATTGGGCTGTATTTGAGATTGCTGCTCATAGGTTTTGGTCCTGTCTCAGATCACTTGCTGAGCTCATAATATTAGTTGAGAGAAATACTGAGTTTGGCCATGTTCTTGCTGATCCTGGCCAAAGCTCTTTGAACCAGGAAAGTTACTGATTCCTGAGAAGTCAAACTACAAGAAGCATACGATTAATTACAATGGTCAGATTATTTATTTAATTTTCAGTGTGATATGTAGATCATGTTTGCTAGTAGAAGCAGCAGCAGCAGAAAAACAGAGAAGAAAGAGAAGGGAAAGTTGCAGTTTACATTTACGGAGCAATAGAGAGGAGGTGAATGATAAAAACTAACTTCCAAAACTGCTGAATCCAGACAGATCTGCTAGTATCTGACTGCATTTTCAACATGGGCCTGTGGTCAATAAAAACTGAGGTTTCTGCTTTGTTATGGAGCTTTTGCTAGTTTCCTGCGAGGATTGGTTACATGGTTAAGATTATGGCGTGTTGCCATAGGGTTCTTTTCTGTAAAACTTTAAAGATTTTATATAGAATCTGAATCATTTCTTTAGCAAAAGAGCCTAACCAAGAGTAAAATTAGGACTCTTTGAGCAAAAGTCATTCTATTATGGCATCTCGAGTGACAGAATGGTGATGTTAGAGCTAATGTACTGGGAATTGCATATATCCAGCAATTTATCTGGTCAATGGGTATATCCAGTGGAGTGTGTGATGCATGCTAATGTGATTTGCTATGTGTGTTGACGCAGATCTAACTATGTGCTTCTTTGTTATATAATTCCCTAAAAATTAATATTGTTGTTTGGTGAATTCATGCAAGAGAATGTATTATAAATTTACTTTTTATAAAATTACATACTGAGTCGAAATGCCTTTAGTAAACTATACCTGTAAACTTTTATCTTTTATTATTTAAATGTATAGAATCATAAGAATTCAGTGCTTAGAGAAAATTTAAAATGCCATATTTCATCAAGTCTAAGTTACCACTACTTGTAAGATATATTATTTTACATATGCCCTTTGACAAATAATAATGCCAAACATGATTATAGAAGTCCTCTGATTTAAGAAATGTTAACACATGAAAAAATGTATATCTGATAATTGTTTAAAAGTATATAAATGCATCCTCTAGTTGTTCATTTTGATAATTATACAAAAAACACCATAAAGAATGTACTAGTTTGCTAGTTATTGGTAATTAGTACTAACACTTGAGTCTCCTGAACCTTAGACCATGGCAATTTTCCCTCACCATAGTGCATGTAACTGTATGTAACCTACGCAGTCAAAGTGAAGATAATTACTTTTTGGAACTTACTCCAATAAGTTGACCTGTATTCATCCATTTATTTATTCATTCAGTAGACATTTACCAATTATTTTATCGTATATATGTACACACATATATGTTTACATATATATACATATACACGCACACACACACACACTCATGTATACCGATATAAAAATTAGTAACACACTATCATTCTATCATTAAATGGCAGACACTTCTCATATCTGTTGATAATTTTTGTTCCAGCTTATTCATATTTTAATGAATAAATTTCACAAACGATAAATTCCACTAAACTAGTAATCAACTTTTACTTTGTTCTATAGAGGCAACATTTAGCAACATTCTATTCTACAACTATTCTCATATGTACGTTTTATTTTTTAAAGAGGAAATCATTTATCTCATTTTATGTTACTATGGACTTCATCCCCCACCAGTCTACGATGTTTTCTCAAATACTCTGAATTCTTTTTTTATATTTTCTGGCAGACTATGACTTTTAATTCAAATAATTCTAATGGTATATTTCCTATGCGTTTTTACAGAATAACGGAAGTACCTATAGTTGAATTTAAGCTATTTTATTTTGTGCTAAAATTACTAAAATAATCTTGAAACTTTGTAAAGTTCTTGCCTGTCTCAATACCCATTATTTTATCTGCAGATATATCAAATATTTAAGTAATAAATTAAAAAGTAACAAAGAAAGCAAAGTTCAAATTTTAATTAATTTGATGTATTTTATTTATCTGTATAAATACACAGAAAATGTTGATTTTTAAAGCCTTAGTTTGACTGTCATCTTCATTCACTTCATTTTAAATTTCTTTTCAAATATGAATTTGTGACTATAAAGACTTTAAGCTCCAGCCTGGTAACATAGCAAGACTCCATCTCAAAACAAAACAAAACAAAACAAAACAAAAAAAAAAGATTTTAAGATCTATAATTAAAAAGAAAATTTAGGACAAGCACAGTGGGTCACACCTGTAATCTCAGCACTTCCGAGGCCAAGGTGGGTGGATCTATAAGGACTTGAAGACAGGAGTTTGAGGCCAGCCTGGCAAATATGGCAAAATCCCGTCTGTACTAAAAATACAAAAATTAGCCAGGCTTGTAGTAAACACCTATAATCCCAGCTACTCAGGAGACTGTGGCATGAGAACTACTTGACCCTGGAAGGCAGATGTTACAGTGACCCAAGATTGCACCATTGCACTCCAGCCTGGGCAACAGAGTGAGACTCTTTCTTAAAAAAAATAAAATAAAAGGGAAAAAAAAAGAATTTTTAAAAATTATAATTGTGTCTGTATTTTCCATTAGGCTTATAGATACAGTATTGGTTTTTGCTATGAAAGATTGCTTTCCAGAGCATGACAGCATGGCAAATGAGGAAAAGATAAACATGTCTGTTAAATCTCAACTTTGATAAGTAGTCTATGGAGCTCATGCATTGAATCTGTAGAGTTTACAGACAGTGAGTGCTTCATTCAAGCATCCAAATCTCCAATCAATGTTGGTTTCATTGTTTATGGTTATTGTGTAATAATCAACTTGAATAGAAGAGCCTGTCAAATTTGTAAAAATATTTTAGATAATTTGTATCTAATTCATTCTAGTACAGTTAATTCTCGAAAAACATGGGTTTGAACTGCACAGGTCCACTTATATGCAGATTTTTGTTTAATAAAATCGACACCAAGTGTGCCTGTTTTTCCTGCCTTCCCTTCCAACTTTTCTATTTCAAATTTTTCTTCCATCTCTGCCACCCCTGAGACAGAAAGACCAACCCTTCTTCTTTCTACCCCATCTTCAGCCTACTCAACATGAAGAGGATGAAGGAATACTTTTATGATAATCCATTTCTACTTAACGAGCAGTAAATATGTTTTTTTCTTAAGACATTCTTAATAACATTGTCTTTTCACTAGTTTACTTATTTTAAGAATACAGTGTATAATACTTCTACAAAATATGTATGAATCGAGTGTTTAAGTCAGTTGTTGATAAGGCTTCTGGTCAACAGGTTATTAATAATTAAGTCTTTGGAAAGTCAAAAGTAATACACTGATTTTTTACTATGAAGGAGAGTGGTCAGCATTCTTTATTCCTCCATTGTTCATGGGTAAACCGTATTTTTTTTTTTTTTTTTTTAAAGATAGGGTTTCACCATGATGGCCAGGCTAGGCTTGAACTCCTCAGCTCAGGTGATCCACCCACCTTGGCCTCCCAAAGTGCTAGGATTACAGGCATGAGCCACCACTCCTGGCCAACTGTATTATTTTAAGTTAACTGATACTTGGGGATAAAGTTGGATTTTAAGATCTGAACTACATTAGGTATATTAAATTAATATTTATTCCATTCTGTTACAGATGTTGTCTTGTATTAAAATAAAACCACATGATACAGTTAAACATTATTTTTAAAAGGAAATATAATCACAGTAGCATATACAGAAAAAAAATTACATAATAATTTTTTGATATAAATAAATAATATATCTTTATAAATAACTGTGCTTTATTTTTCCTTAAGGAAAACATTTGTTGGGGACACGTCATAGGGACTTCAACCACAGATCATGAATTTAACAATTAAACAGGAGGCATTAGCTTGTGGCTTTCTTGATAATTGAATCCCCACATAACAAATCTAACTTAGTATGTAAATGAACTGTAACTTAACCTAGTAGTATATTTTATAACAAATAGCTGAGATTTGGTGATCACGGCAAGCCAACTGATCAGACCATGCCCAAATAAGGGAACTGCCTCATCATACCATGTTTGAAATAAGGCAAATGTCTAGTTCTAGCCAGTCAGCTGATATATAGACTTAGCTTTCATAAGCCTATAAAAGCTCACTACCTATGCTTCAGTGTGGAGCCCTCTGACTCTTATCTGCCTGATCCATGAAATATTGTTATTATTTTGTTTTTTTGAGGTGGAGTCTCATTCTGTTGCCCAGGCTGGAGTGCAGTGGTGCCATCTTGGCTCACTGCAACCTCGCCTCCTGGATTCAGGCATTTTTCATGCCTCAGCATGAGATTAGCTGGGATTACAGGTGCTTGCTACTATGCCCTGCTAATATTTTTAAGTAGAGATAGAGATTCACCATGTTGGTCAGGCTGGTCTGGAATTCCTGACCTTGGGTGATCCACCTGCCTTGGCCTCCCATAGTGCTGGGATTACACGCATGAGCTACTGCACCCAGCCCATGAATTATTTTTTGCTTAAGTCAACTCTGTTAGATCTAATTTGTCTAAAGTTTTTCTTTTAGCATACCTGTTGTTCATATTTTATTACAAATATTATTTCACAAAACTGTCATGTATATTACATAAAAACTTACTATGGGGAAGAAAGAAGATGAAATTTAAATGCTCTTGGGCTAACATTCAGTTTATTCTTGTTGCACAATTTCTATAATCTGTAATTCAGAGGTGGAAACACTTGCTCTATTTTTAGAATTTTTGTGAAAATCAAAGCACAACACCTGTGCCTTCACTATAAACTCAGTTCCTTGTGTATTGCAAGCTTTAAAATACATTTGCTGGCTGGGCATGGTGGCTCATGCTTGTAATCCCAGCACTTTGGGAGGACAAGGCGAGCAGATCATGAGGTCAGGAGTTCCAGATCAACCTGATCAACATGATGAAACCCCATCTCTACTAAAAAATACAAAAATAACCAAGCATGGTGGCAGGCACCTGTAATCCCTGTTACTCAGGAGGCTGAGGCAGGAGAATCACTTGAACCTAAGAGATGGAGGTTGCAGTGAGCTGAGATCATGCCATCACACTTCAGCTTGGGTGACAGAGTGAGACTGTCTCAAAAAAAATTTTGCTGTTATTTTATATAAGTAATCTCATAGGATAAAATGTACACTAATATTACTGTTTTCTAAGACACTCACATAGGAGTATACTTCATGTTAAAAAGAAGGATACTAGTCTCTTCAGCTATGGCAAGTCGTTTTTATCTTTCTATGATTTTATTAACACTTGCTCATGTCAGGTAGTTAATAGAGACTTTCTATAGCAAGGAGAGAATGAATGCCAGGATCCATTAGAGATACTTGCCACAAGTCCACGAGTCAGGTAGTGACAGCGAATTAGTCATCCCAGACCTAGTGGCCCACCTCATCTTCACACCATGGGTCTCACAAGATTAGGCATTAGAATTATAAAATCACATTTAGTCTGTTATCAACAAGAAATGTAGCAAGGAATTTCATGTGTCCATAACATGTCTTTTGCAAAGCAAAAATGTACAAATGAAAGAAAAACTAAATGCTTTGTTATTATGTCAGTTTTAGCAAAGGACTATTAGCTTGTTATGTAAGTTGTCATGTAAGATGCCAACAATTGCTATGATATGTATATATGATCCACTGTCTTTGCTTTATGCTCCCAGCTGCATTCAACATTGTTCACCAATGATTTCCAATCTGTTTTTTAACTGATATTCGACTAACAGCAGTTTTTTTTTGTTGTTGTTGTTGTTATGGAGAAGACTCATCTAGTTTGCCTAAAAGACTTCTTTGAATGATTTCAAGACTTTGCATGGTGGCTACAGTCTCCACCAAAAAAAATACACACACACACACACACACACACACACATATATATGACCTTCTCTCCATCCATTCCTTTACTTAACTTTTTCATTTCCTCTGAGTTTTTCTACTAAAATACTATTAAAAAGAACTTAACCATGACGCTTACCCTTAAGTAGTTTTGAACCAGTAAAAAAAGTAGACTTTGAGCATATATACAAATTTCAGAGTATTAAAGGGAAATACTTGGTGTGGCTTCCTAAAAGGAGTTAAAATAACGCTGGGAGTAAGATATCCTACAGTAAAATAGGTCAAACCTGATTCTTGTGACACTGGGAGCATTGGTAAGGAGTTCTAGGCAGAGTATAGAACATATAAGCCCTAGAAATTGATAAGCATAAAGTTGGATCTCAAAGCTTTCAGCAAGGTGCTGCTGTTGGAGCTGGAATTGAGGGGCAAGAGTGGATTGAAACATAAACCAAATCATAAAACACATTGGATGCCATGCTGTAGATTGTAAATTTTAGCTAAGGCTCTGAAAAGCCATGGAGTATTTTTAAACAGGAAGGTAACTTGATCAGATGTATAGTTTTAGAATATTAACTGTGATGTTTGGAGAATGAGTTAAAGTTAAAGATCCTGCGTGGTGAATTGCTGCATCTTCCAACTGAAAATGATAGACGAGTAAAACAAATTAACAGCACTGTGGATAAGGATAATTGGACAGATAACTGCTATGTTTAATAATGGCAAGATGAAGACCGCAATTGGATGCATAATACAAATCACTGGGTTCAGACAAATTCTACGTGTCTATTAGACATAAAATGCCTGAGGCGAGAAGAAAGAGGAAGCAGGGGTGGTAGCACAAGGATGATTTCTATCACATTATCGTTATTTGCTGTTCTCCTGAGGACAAATGTCACTTCTGTATGGTTTGAATTAATAACCCTTAGGTGACAACTGAAAGCTTGTTTTACTTCTTAAATTCTCACTATAAAGTTTTATACATTTGGCCTTTGTGGATTAATTCAGCAATTAATCTTATTTTTTGACAAACGGCTACTTTTGTGAGGAAGTTCAACAACAAAGTTCAGAGGCCAAAATATTCTGTTTATATAGAGTCTATGAACCATGTCATGCACTACTGTTGTAAAGGTATCACTTAACACTAAATACAACTTACTTTGGCTGCTTTATTTTTCCTAAAAGCATGCCTATTTTTAATATGGCAAACACTATGTATGCGCACACTTGTACACCCACGCACCCATAAAGAAGAAAATACAGTAGTAAAATGGAAAAAGTAGTAATACAGCAGAAAGCACAAATATTTGGATATTAATCATTATTTCTTTGTATATATCATTGGGAAATCATCTGCCAAAGGATAGCATGACTTTCTCTATCCCGAACTTCATGACAGATTTAGGTTGAAATGTGTGCAAGGGAATGAATGGAAGACTAGAGAAGTGCTTTACTGAGATGAGGGATGAATATATTCATTTCATAATCAGTTTAATTAAATAGGAATGAAATGAAATAAATACATGGTCATATAATCAAAACAACCTGCTATATTACCATATTAAGTTTGTTATTTTTACCTTGCCAAATTTATTTCTGTTTTTCTCAATATCCCACATTTTTTGTTTTCATACTAAAAGGTGATATTCAAAAAACAAAGCAAACAAAAACAAAACCTCCAGTAAATTCTGCCCTCTCAATGTACCCCAATAATTTATTTTTGTGAAAATATAAGAAGCATATTGATCATAAATGAAATAAAAACACTTTGACATATTTGAAGAAATTCATTTTAAAAAATAACAAATTTATAAAAATGTTTGACATTGCATTTCCAGTATCTAATTTATTTTATCAATATGTGGTATCTAATATTTCATACACTTTATCCTTGGAATATACGTATGACTAGGGCGAAATACTTTATAAAGCGTCAAAGCATGATCATCTATGAATAAAAACATTGCATGTGGACATGTCGTGTACTTTCTTTTTGGCACTGTTTCGTTCTACTGTAACCCCATTCAATTTGCAGCACACAAAACTAAAACGTATGACAGGTTACATAAAAAAATGACAGTATGGATAAAGGTTAGTGAAAATGATGCAGATAATTAGATCATATCTTTTAAAGAGATAAACTTCAACTATAAATGGTATGATGCAATCAGAAACTCCCCAGAAAAGCATATGTGAATTTCTGCCTACTGCCTCACTTTCTCTTGTAATGTCTTTGTGTCTAGTAATTTATTCTTTTGGCAATGAACAGTCATTTTAGTGAAGTGTGTTTATGCCACATGTCTATTTACTATCTTCATTCAAAAAATAGCTATGTTTGGCATATATGCTCTGTAAACATAATGCAAAATAATGAATAGGGGAGAAAAATAGCCATAGTCTTTATTAGTAATATATGATGGTATCTAATAAAAAGAAATTATTTGTTTGTAGTTTAGAGCTTGATTATAAAACCTAAAGATCAGTGATAAAAATGTAATAGTTTTGTGGATTATAAAGTTTATTGAATTGCATATCTTGCAGAGTACATCAGAGATCTAAATTTAGACAATTTTACATAAAACATCTCACATAAAAGTGAAACATGTGAGGTAAACATATTTAACATAGAAAACTGGAACTTAAAGTGAGATTGTAATTATTTCTTCTACCATAAACATTTGTCAAAATATTTATATTTTAGTTATGAAGTACATATCAAATGGAACTAGATTTATTTTGATACGACAAAATTTTTCCATTTAAGATGTAATTTATGTAAATTTACTCCATAATGTAGATCTTAGGAATTTAATGCTAAATTTTCAAATCAAAATTACGTAGTAGCCTTTTTATATGTAAATGGTAAAATGAAAAACAATCATAATTAAAGGTGGATGAGGGTTTGAAAAGACTGTAATTCCAAGATAAACACTCTTAAGTGGAAAATTATTCTTGCTTACAATTAGAAAATCTGGATTGAATAACAGCAATGAATAAAGTTGAATTGAAGAAAAATTTTTTTTGAAACTTTTCATTTGAAAAAGCATACTTCTAGTGGAACTCTAAGGTTTTTCTGTGTGAATTGGTTCTGTCAAATTTCCATTTACTACCTAAGAGAGTAGGCTTGCCATGGTTTAGCACAGCGCCAGTGGACTTTCACTGCTGAACATGCTTCACTGCACTGCATGATACTGTACCTATTTCAGGAGGCAGTAATCATGTGTCATCCTGTGATCTACTGTTGTGTTGTGCTACTGGTTTCATAAATAAACTTGAGAGGTCATTTCCACCATAAATTTCTGTTTGTCAGAAATTTTCACTCAAAAGAAAGTATGTAATGGAGTATGGAAGGCTGAAGTCAAACATTAATTTATTAACAAGGAGATCTTCTATGTATTTAATGTGGGTAAACTTAGTGGTGCTATTATAAAGGCTGTTCTAAAATTATTTTGTTATAATTTTGAGAATTTATAAGTCAATATTTTTTAATTTTGCAAGAAACTTTTTGTTTAAAAAGCAAAGTGTACTATTTTGTGTAAGTTATTTGTACAACTAAAATATATTGTCAATGGCTTGATATAGTAATACTGATAAATTAGTAAACTATTTAAATGCTTCATGCTTTATAATTTAATAATTAAAGGAACTTGTCAAATAATAATAGTATTGATTACAGAAAAAAGGATGTCTTGGTAATTTTTCTGAGAACAAGCAAATCCTATGAGATACAGTTCATTTGATTACCTACTAGATGCTCACTTCAACTTTGTCAGTATATTTTTAGTAATGGCAAAAATAATTGATTAAATTTATAAAATACAGATTTCAATTCAAATTGCTAAAAAGAACTATCATGTGAATATGAACTTAATCACGAGACTGCTAAAAAATTGCAGAAAGGTACTGAAAAATCCACCTTTTGAATTTTAGAGCTTAAAGATAATGGCTTAGAATCATTGCTAATTGATGAAGAAAGCATTACATATTCCTTTGCCTCTCTACCAACAAGAACAGGAAGCTGGGAGACACATTACATTTAAAGAGTTGAAGCAAAGTCTTAACTGTCAGACAGAACTGTTTACATTTGGCCATTCCTCTTTTTCTTTCTGTGATCTTGGCAAGGGACACACTCAGTCTGTTTCTTTTTTGTTTCTTTAACTGCAAAAATTATAGAATACTTGATATATAGCAGTCACAAAAATTAAAGTGATAATGTATATAAAATTACTATTTGAATATACATTAAGAAATTAAATAATCAGTAATAGTTATACTATTATTAGTATGGTGATCCTAAAAATGAAATTTTTGAGATGAATTTTAGGCTGCCAAACCAGCATTTGCCCAAACTTTATTTTTTCCTTTAGGAATAACTCTCAGTCAATAAATCTTGAAAGCATTTCCTTATCAGAGATTAGATAATAACATGCATATAGCAAAATAGGAAAGAAACCTCTAAGATTAAATTGGATTTATGGGAGTGAAAGCTGACTTTAAATCCTGAAGGGCTAGCCAACTGTAGGGGCCTAGTGAAAGCTTCACATAATACCAGTAGATCCAAAACTTTTTTATTATGAGGATATTTTTAATATAAAAATATTTAGCAAGCCCTGTTCTGCCATGAAAATGTGATGTTTTTAGTACTATCAATGAAGAAAACTTGAAACATTTATTTCCTATGAAATTGCTTACCCTTTTAATGAATTTACATTAACTTACATATTCAATTAATAAGTTAAAGGAAACCACAAGTCCAATAATTAGTTAAAAATATGGTTCTCTTCATGGTTAGACTCTTCGCATTACCCTACAGCAAATATGTAACTATTTGACTCAGAGCACTTGTTTCCTGGATCCAGTTAAGTAATGAAGAAGGAACCCTTGGGCCTTCCTTTAATATTAAAAGGATGTAAAGCCTATACAGCACTATTTGGCTTTGAATTTTCTTTTGACAAGAAAAAGAGTTGGACAACAAAGCTGGACAAAAAAGAAAAGTCTTTTCTCTTTTGCAAGATAATCACAAAAAATTTAATGTAGCATCATGTGTCTCACAGTAGATATTAACAAGTTTATGATTGGAAAAAAATTTAAAACAGGTAAAGAAGAAAGCAAAATATATTTATTTCTCAGTTCAACATTATTGTTATAATAAAATGACTAATCTAATAAATATATTTACCAGGTCTAGATTTAGTTAAATGTAATAAATCAAAAACCAATTGCTTAAGAAGAGGAACAGTGATATCAGCAAAACTATGATTTTAAAAAGCCATTTAAATATTAATGTAAACAAGTATTTAGATGGCACAAAACCAGAGAAAGGGGATACCACAGTCATATTTGTGGCATAATTATCTTATCATTGAGCATTTTAAAAGAGTAACACAAACTCCATCATGCAGAAATGTTTAAAAGATAACATAAAACCGTGATATGCCAGATCATTAGAGAAATGCAAATCAAAACACAATGAGATACAATCTTATACCAGTCATATGGCTATTATAAAAAAGTCAAAAAAAAAATGAGATGCTGGGGAAGTTGTGGAGAGAAAGACACACTTAGATGCTGCTGGTGGGAGTGTAAATTAATTCAACCACTGTGGAAGACAGAGTGGCGATTTCTGAAATCTCTAAACTCAGAAATACAATTCAACTCAGCAATCTCATTACTGGAATAAACCTTTCTATTATAAAGACACATACTCATGCATGTTTACTGCAGCACTATTCATAGTAGTAAATACATGGAATCAACCGAAATGCCCATCAATGATAGACTGGACAAAGAAAATGTGGTACATATACACCATGGAATACCATGTATCCATAATAAAAGATCAAGTTCTTTGCTGGGGCATGGATGGACTTGGACGCCATTAATCTTAGCAAATTAATGCAGAAACAGAAAACCAGATGCTACATATTCTCACTTAAAAGTGGGAGCTGAATGATGAGAACACATGAACACATAGAGAGAAACAAGACACTGGGGTCTACTGGAGGGTAGATGGTGGGAGGAGGAAGAGTATCAGAAAAAATAACTAATGCTTACTAGGCTTAATACCTGGGTGATGAAATAATCTACACGACAAACCGCCATGACACATGTTTTCCTATGTAACAAACATGCAGATCTACCCCTGAAATTAAAAGTTTTAAAAAAGAAAGAATTAACAGTAACATGCATATTTTGTTTAAGCCCTCTAAAATGTAGATAGTATTCCATTTTATTCAACAGAAGCTGAACTACTTTATACTTGTTGTCTATTGATGCCTGCCTTCTCTTTGTCTCTCTTCCTGGTTTTAATTACTCATTGTTTATCATTCCAAAGTTCCAGCCAATAGTATTGTCACCTATTATCCCTCTTTTTCACTAATTTAGAAGCTTTGACTATTAAAAAGAAATTAACTGTACCCACATGATATTTCTTGTAAATATGAGTACCACCGAATATTATAATTTTAACTGATATAGTTTCTACTCTAAAATACACTGAAAAACTGAAGTTGTTATTTTGGTCCTCCCGTAATTAAATTATTTTCATTAGTCCATGAATTACCATAAGATTATTAGAACTTAAAGTTCTCACAAGAAAAAGCATTTGTTTCACTTCCCTGCAAAGTGTTTAATTCATAATTTTCAAATTAAGAAATTGATCAAATATTGCTTCCTAAAAAAAGGATACATTTTATCATACCAGTCTTTCTTAGATATACTTTCTGAATTAAGTAGCCCATGACTACTTCTACACCTAATAAAAATACCGTATCCTTTGGCAATTTGGTGCAGTGGATATAAGTCTGCTTCCCTAAATATCCACAATCCCATCTCTTTTTATAGATGTACCTGGAAAGCAGACAGGTCAATTTAGACATCATTGTCACTATTTTAAAAGATAACCAAATCTGAAGTTAATGTTAACAAAAAAAAATCTTTAAATATTTTATGAGCTAAAAATTAAAGCAAAGATAAATGACTTGTAGGAAAAACTGCTTGTCAATCACCAAAGTCGAAACCAGCTATAGAGTACCCTTATACAGGGACAAAAGGAAAATTTGAATGTCCTAGTGGAACATGACCATATTGTCTGTCTCTCCATGTTTGAATCTTCAATTAGAAAGGGAAAGGCTGGAGTTGGTGGCGATGCTTGAACTTTAGTTACAGCCTTTACTAATCCATCAAGTTTTTCTTTTTTCTTTTTTTTTTGATATGGAGTCTCGGTCTGCTGCCAGGCTGGAGTGTAGTGGTGCAATCTCGGCTCACTGCAACCTCTGTCTCCTGGGTTCAAGCCATTCCCCTGCCTCAGCCTCCTGAGTAGCTAGGACCAGAGGCGCGCGCCACAATGCCTTTTCATTGTATTTTATTTTTAGTAAAGTGGGGGTTTCGCCATGTTGGCCAGAATGGTCTCGATCTTTTGACTTCGTGATCTACCCTCCTAGGCCTCCCAAATCTGGGATTACAGGCGTGAGCCACGGCGCCTCGCCTTGAAAAAAAAAATGGTTTTTTTTCTAATCTTGAATCTTGTTTTCTCTGTCTCATTGTTGGCTAAATATGGAGCTAGTGAATCCACTTTAGGGCAATCTTTCATTCTCTTGAAATTCTATACAAAATTTGGTTTGTTCATGATTGTCTGTCCATGTTCTGGGTGAGGTGATAGAGGAAAACTGATAGAATTCAGGGGAATCATTCTCTATCCAAAAGGCTATATAGTATTTTATTAAAATTATTTGCTATATCACAGTGCAAATACAAACTCCAAACAGTTCCAGGAAATGCATTATTTTTAAGTAAAATGGTGATGAATACAGTATGTTACAATATTTTATACTCTGAGTTTTAAAAATAGATTCTGCTGAAATCTCAGGAAACTAGTTCACAATCTACTTATAATTTTGTTACATTTTTATTTTATGTACTATATTTAACTCAATTCTTTCGACAGTATAATACAATAAGAGAAAATTTGGCCGCATCATTAGCTATCGTGTTTTAAAAAAATGTAGTAACCCATTTGTATTTTTCCCTCATAGCTTTATGTTTGGTGATCCAAACTCTTTTGTGCCTTATTAACCAGGCCCACATGTAGGTGCGTGTGTGCACACAGATGCACACGCGCGCGCACACACACACACACACACACACATACACATACTATTTGTTTAATTAAAGTTCAAAGTAACCTTTAAAGGTATTGATTTCTCTAGCTGACAATTTATTAAAGAACATTTCTTAAACTAACGCTGTCAAAAGCACTTTTTAATACTAAGACTAACAAATTGAGAAAGGTTGAAACTCAAGCTAATAAATATAAAAACCTTATTAATAGCTTTTATGTCTGTGCTTATAAAGACATTAATCTATTAATATTTTCACAGGCTAAAACTTTAAACTTACATTTTAGTCAAATTTTTCTTCCATTTAAAAATTATTGCTTCCTCAATAATCCACATTGAAATCATAGTTGCTGTATCAGCTTTTAAGCCATTTGAATATACAAGTTTCAATTTTTTCATGTACGGTATTTTCTCCAACACTGAACACATTAATATGTCAAATCAATTAAAAAATATGTCAACACAGTAAATGAGAGAATTGGTAAATATTAGTAAGACCAAACCACCTGAATGACTTTATACATATAAACATTTCCTAAAACTTTAGTTTACCAAAAAGCTCTGAGGTAAAATGAAAGCTAAAAAGGCATTCAGCCTGGTATGGTGGCTCACTTCTGTAATCCCAGTAACTGGAGAGGCCAAGGAGGTAGGATCTCTTAAATCCAGAGGTTGGAGATGAGCTTAGGCAACATGGCAAAACCCCATCTCTACTAAAAATACAAAAAGCTGGCCTGGCATGGTGGTGCGCACCTGTAGTCCCAGCTACTTGGGAGGCTCAGGTGGGAAGATCACCTGAGCCCAGGAGGTTAAGGCTGCAGTGAGCCAAGATTGCATGACTGGACTCCAGCCTGGGTAAACAGTAGCACTCTATCTCAAAAACAAAACTAAACAAAACAAAAAAACAGAAAACGAAACAAAAAAACCAACAATGAGGGCAAGCACAACTGCATAACTAGACTTAGTATTTAAATAGATTAACAATTTCCTATTACCTCCAGCAAACTTAATTACGGAAGTGTGTGCATATGCCGGTGAAAGTGAAACTGATTGAAACTTACAGATAAGGGAATCGGATTATAAGGAAGAAAAACTATTTTCTAATTGTAGTTATTTTTACATCCCTGCTTAGGCTCCCAGGAGAGAAGGTTTTCATTTTTTGATCAGAATCATGATCCTAACAAATGCTGGATTACTAGAAGCACTCTCACATTCTCAAATATTGATTGTCATAACATCCATAAAGGAAGCAAATATTGAAATGACTGACAAGTGAAGCATGGACAAGGGAATGTAAGTGAAAGAGATCAGAGTATTTGCCTACATAGCTAAGACAAAATCAGAAAAAAAAATTCATTAAAGTAAAATATACAAATTATTAAAATTATAAAAATGTGATAGTAGAAAGACAAAAATGCAAAGAATGTGCATCATACATGGTTTTAAATTAAGGAAATGTGACTACAGGATAATTACAGTGAGAAAAAAATCACTTTTTAGAATTTGATTATTAAAAAATTGTAATAATATTTAACTCACACTACCCTTTGAAAATATAATAAAGTGATTGATCTTTAGAAACATTTAAATCAAAGCAAAATTTAGATTTGATCATTATGGGGGAAAATCATAATGAATGAATTCTCTGGCCTAGAGCAGAACTATTTGAGTGATAATGTTAGTGGCATTTCTACCTATAAATTAAACAGGATTATAACAGTGCTAAAATAAAATCATTCAGGCAGTCTTGTTTTGTATACGGTACCACAAGCTGAGTGGTAATATCACATGTATATTATTGTTATGTCTGCAGAGCTGGGTGATAATGGTTTTGACTATAATTCATGGTGTGTTTTAGGATGTAGAAGCAATAAAATATTGATCATCAGCATGTACAGCCATTATTCAGAAGATTAGATCAATTTATGAGAGGCAATAACTTGTAAATGCGTGACCTTCCAAAGGCCAAAAGTAATTCCAGGATAAAATGACTGCATATCTAGGGTTCCAGATGAATCCCATGTTACTGAAAGTCAGATATTTAAATAAAATATGCTTTTAGCTCAAACCTTGCAGTAAGTTATAAGAGCCTTGCTAGTGTACAAATATTAAACATACTGTTAGTCTTCAATAGCATATATAGGAAGTTAAAGGTTTATTGTTAGTTTTTTAAGATAAATACCTTTTAAACTCAAAGAGGAAAAAAACACCAACAAAGTCAGTCAAAGTTTTAAATATACCATTTAGTGTGATCAAGTGAAGTAGTACATTCATACAGGAAAACATTTTTCTAAAAATATGAAAATAAAGACAACAGGGGATTGAAAATGTCTATTACTATCCCTCACTTGTGAAAATCAAAAGAATGGCATTTAGTTTTCAAAACAAAACGATGTAAATATTTCCTATGTGTTTGATTCAGTGTAAACTTTTAAATTGATTCATTACACAATTGGCTACATTAATTATAATTAACTCACATATCTCTGTGATATATTCTCAGTTATCAACCCCCAGAGAAAGGAAAGTCTATTTAACTTATTTCTGGCAACAGCACTATAGTATCTACAGACAATTCATTGAGCATTCTATTTTCTGGGCTTCCTAAATTTAAGGTCCTCTCCTAGGCCTTTTGTAACCCTCTCAGAGACTAAATTGCTCAATACAAATTTGCAGATTAGAAAAAAATAAAGTGAAATTGAAAAAAACACATTTAAACATGGAAGTAAAACTGTAAAATGAAAAATGCTATTCTTGTTAAAAGTTCATTCTTAAGGAAAATAAAAATTATTTAAGATGTCAAAATCTATATATTAAAGATCTTTGTTAAATATACATATACATGTGATACCTCAAAGAGAATGCATATTCAAAATTCAATGAAAACTCTTCCTATATGTCAGTATTTGCATAAATATAACAACCTTTTCCTGATTAAACACTTTAATCTGATGCACAGTTACAAATAATAAACTGAATATTTATGACATAACTAGAGAAATGTTAAATTTTAGCTGTATAATTTCTAACATTGCCATTTCAAATTAAAAAAAAGAGAAGGTGTGTTTAGTTAATGAAATATATATAATAAAAATGTATTGCCCTTTATAAAATTTTAGCTGAAACTATGCTTATCTTTTTTTTTTTTTAAGATAAATTATGACATAGCATCAAAGAGAAAGCATGGTCTTCTGAAAAAATAAAATGCAATCTTAAATCAATCATAAGTATTTTGTGACATATGTAGATTATATCCTCAACTATAATGCCAATTGTCAAGTTAAGGAAGAAGTAGTAAAACAAGAGTAAAAGTTAGAAAAATTGAAATAATATTTTCAGCAAGAAAAACAGAGAAAGGGCACATTAATAATATCCAGTTAAATATCTGAAATATGATTTTCATTTTTCTGGGAGAAAATAGATGGGTTTGGTCCAGAAAGCCTTGTTACTTTTAAAATCACAATGCGTAGACCATGTCTTAGCCAACCTACAATCATATACAATATAAGATTAGAAAAATCCCGTGGTGGGTACAGTGTGGGAAACTTTATCATGAGTTTTTGAGTTGGACAAAGCAATGTGGCTTCAAATCCTGGCTCTGCTCATTGTTAAAATATAAATAATATACAGGTATTTTTTTTAAGACAGGGTCTTGCTCTGTCATGCAAGCTGGGGTGCAGTGGCTCGTTTATGGCTCACTGTAGCCTTCACCGGCTGGCTCAGGAAATCCTCCTGCCTCATCTTCCCCAGTAGCTTGGACTACAGGCATGTGTCACCACAGCTGGCTAATTTTTAAATATTTTATGGATTTTTAAATATTTTATAGAAATGAGGAACCCTATCTTGCCCATGCTGGCTAATCTGGAACTCCTGGACTCAAGCAATCCTCTTTCTTCTGCCTCCCAAGTTCTGAATTTACAAAAATCTATTTCATAAAACTTTTTTAAGGGTTAAGTAAAATCAGCACAGAAAACAAATAGTGAGTGTGCAATAAATGGAATTCATTTATAAATGTATTATTTGTTACCCAGAAATTAAAGATACAGATTAGATATATGACAATCTTAAATTATTATATTATTCGTTTATTATACTTTGCTTACAAAATTTATCCTCAATTATCAAGGGCTAATTACTGTACCAGTGAAGGCAGATTATTAATACAAATATTCATATGGGACAATTCCACAAAGTAGACCTTTAATTAAATTATAAATGTGAAATTATTGATGGTTTAAAGAACATGACAAATAACCAACACATTTAATCAGGGTTAGCTTTCAGCTCCAGTTTAAAACAGTTCATCTTTATATTTCTGCAGCCCCTTCCAAATAATTTACTTATCACCTCATTAAAATTACCTTAACTCTTCAGTAAATACTTGACAAAATGTATCTTTTGATAAATCTAAAACCCAAGATATGATAATTAAAAAATAATACAGCAAATTCTATTGAATAAAGACTAAATAAAGAGCGACATGTAAAAACAATATGCTACGGAATTTGGCTTTGTTTGCTTTACCTATGTGGAACGTGTATATTAGGTAGGATCATGAGGCACAAAATGCAACTATCCAGGGAAACTCTAGACATAGGATCACATGTTTCCATTGAGTCCATGGATTTCCTGTACTCAAAGAATTGCACAATGAATATGTCTTTTAAAAAGTTTTAGGGCATTAGTGCTGTAACAGGTCTCTTATAAATATTGTTGTCATATAATTGATTTTTCAAGTAATGTGATATATTCACATAAAATAATGATATATCTCTGAATCTGTCAGACATTTCTGAGCTCAATGTTTCCTCATTTTATTACAGCATTTCCAATATTTTAACTGAATTGATTCTTCTGGTTCTATTGATTCTAATCTTTCAACTGGCCCATGCATTTACATACATTCTATTTTCCATGTTACTATCTGTTTGTGTTTTTCAGGCACTAAATCCTTTTCCTAGCCTTTATTTCAATTTAATGGCTCTTGAAATTCGGCTACCATAATAATACTATAAAATTTTATTTTTTAGTAGTTGATCAAAACATCCTATAAACTGTCTAACATAACTAATATCATCATAAAATTCAATTAAGACAGCGGCAATTCCACTTATCAAGTATTACTGTAGTAATCTTTACTTTTGATTACTTACCATAATCAGACTGTATATTTATACATCACAGATTATCTAACACTGTGTTTTTTTCATTTCCATTAATAATTTCTTTAGTTGATATTTGTGGATCTGTGACTTTTACGTGAAGTTAGTACACTCAGGTTTACCATATAAAAATTTAACTGAATGCATTCCTTAATAAACTATAGTTTTATGTTCCATCTGATGAAATAAAAGTGTATTATGACATACCATGAGTGTGAATCAAATTTTATTTAGAATTGATTTCCTCCAAAAGTCACGATGAACTAAATACAAACAAAAATGTACACTTTGATAAACAGACAAAATAAAACTAAAAACTTAACTTCCTACTAGACAGAAGCAAACCAAACTTTTTCTTGGTCAATTCTAGTAAACATTTCGATATCTCATTACATATTTCTTTAAACCAGTGATTTTCAAATATTTTTTGCAATCAGCATACACTTTCTATCTTTGTGTTTTAAACCGGGAAATGAAAACAAATAGTATATATGTGTGTGTGTATATATTTATATGAATGTTTATATATGTATATATAATTTTCTTATTGTAAAATACTTCACCAACATTGTAGAAACATATGAAATTTCTCCTTATACCAAGATGCCCAAAGAAAAAAAATGTTAACGAGTAGGCATTCTTCTGTTTGTTTCAAGACATGCTTCCAAATACTATATTTTTCCATGACATATTTGAATTTTTTTATATATTCATCACGCAAAATAATCTAACAATTACAACAAAATATCATTGTAGTCTAAAAAAATCTCACATGTTTGTGACATATGCTTGTTTACAAGCATTCACAATTGTCATATATTTACCTTGTTTGCCCTGAAGCATCATGTCACTGTTTGAGTAGAAACAACAGTTGTAACGTGGCTTTCTTACATAACTCAGCTAAATTCTTACATAGTCTGTTAAATGTGGGTTATTTTCTTTGATTTGAAATTGATGTGACATTATATCATATCTATTGGTCATAGCAAATTATGATTTATCTATACAGCTTAAAATTTTCTGCTCACTAAATGCTGTATCATCTGACATTATACATTGAATAGTATGCTAAGACATTTGAGAAAGGAGTTAAAGACAGTGTATAAGACCTGCTATTAACTAATTATAGTTATATTCATTAACCACATTAAAATTTATCTCTTGCATGCTATGGTGTTTTTGCTTTTATCTCCTCCATGAATCTGCAGCATTTCTCCTTTCCAAATGTGCTGTTTTTCAGTCATTGACACAATCATCCAAGCTCAAAATGACCAGATAATCTTTCACGCCTGTACAATTTTCAATTATCTCCATATTTTCAAAATCTCACCAATATATATATTTTAAAAATAATACTAACTACTCTTTATTCATTGCCTTCAATGTACAAGGCATTGTGCGTGATACTTTACAATCTTTATTTAAATTGTGCAACCATACCACAATGTAAATATTGTCCACTAAAACAAACAAACAAAAATCTAAAAAAAAAAAAAAAAAAAAAAAAAAAAAAAATTGCAAGTTTCCCAAGTTTAAACATTTCACACAGCTAGAAGAAATATGACACTAAAATTTTGTTAACATTGCCCAGGTTACTTACTATAAATAAAGTAATCTGTTAAAATGGCTGATTCTATACACACTTGGTGAAAGCTTACAAAAATGAAGTGGGGGGAAAAGATAGTTCGTCTTTAAAAGAAATAGCCATATACAAATAGAAAATTAATTGATAAAAAGATGAATTCTAAACCTTATGGTTGAAACTTAAATAAATCATCTGCCTTATGGTCATTATAAATCACTTTCAGATTATTCTGTAGCTTGTAGAGCTGCTTCTATGAGAATCTAGAAAACATTAAACACTTGGCCAACATCAACTTGTTCTGTCTACACACCAATAACACTTCTGAATTGGCCCACCTATCCTCATCAAACTCCTTGTTTCTTCTTTTCGTTTTACATAAATTGTCTCTGGTCTACCTTTTCAATCTTCGTTTTTGTTTGTCCTGTTTTAACGGTATTTAATATTTTAAGACTTCAAGACTTATTGTTGGGATTACACAATACATCATTTCCAATTAACATGTAAAATAATAAACAATGTTATTTGTAATGTTGACAAAAATAATGGGAATTCACCATTTTCACATTTGATTCTCATTCCATATATCAGTGCTACAGAAGATATTCTTTTTCATATCAATTATTACACCAAAGACATTACAAGGGGTCTTTTATTCTCTGTGTTTATTTCTTACTTAAAATATCTTATGTTAAAAAGAGACAGTATTAAGTATTGAAAATTCTTGGGAAGAAATCTAAGTAGCTTTGGGTTTGGAGATGAGTTTTTTGGTATAACACCAAAAGCATGATCCATGAAATTAACAAAATTAATAAATTGGACTTTATTGAAAAGAACAAACTTTTGCACTGTGAATGGCAATGTAAGGAGGATTAAATATATAAGCTAAATGCTGGAATAAATATATGCTAAATAGGTATCTAATAAAAGATTTGAATTCAAAATTTATAAAGAATTTGCTGAATGCAAATGGTTCACTCCTGTAATCCCAGTATTTTGGGAGGCTAAGGTGGGCAGGTCACCTGAGGTCAAGTATTTGAGACCAGACTGAACATTGTGAAATCCTGTCTCTACTAAAAATACAAAAAAAATTAGCTGGGCCTAGTGGCAGGTGCCTGTAATCCCAGCTACTCAGAAGGCTGATGCAGAATTGCTTGAAGCAGTGAGGTGGAGGTTGCAGTGAGCCCAGGTTGTGTCACTGGACTCCAGCCTGGGCGACAGAGGGAGACTGTCTCAAAAAAAAAAAAAATTACAAAGAACTAAAACTCAACAATAAACAACCAAACCAATTAAGAAATGGGCAAAAATTCTGAACAAATAAATACCTCAACAAAGAACAAATACAGATGACACACAAGCTTAACAATATCATATACTATCAAGGAATTACAAATTTAAATTACAAGATACCGCTACACATCATTTGATAGCTAAAATCTCAACCACTGACAACACCAATTTCTCAGAAAGATATAGAACAACGGGAACCTTTTTACATTACTTGTGGTTATGAAAAATAATAAACAGTTTGACAGTCTCTTACAGAGCTAAACTTAGTCTTACAATAAAAGTTTTTTGGTGGAAAAATACAATAAAACTATAGTTGTAAATGTACGATGCCAAAATTAAGATTCAATGAAACAAGTTTCACTTTATAAGCAATTGATTCAGTGAATATAATCAATATATTAGTCAGTTGCTGGTTAAGAACTAACATTGCCTTCTTATTAGTATTCGTCAATTTTATTATATCTACCATTTAATTGGGAAATACTCTTGTCTGCATATAATTATGTTTAGTGTACTCTTGAAAGTAAAATGTAATAAAGTCAGTGGCTGTTGTTCAATAGATATTATTTTTATCTAACACACTTGTGGTGAAATAGCACAGTGTCTACTGGAGCTATTTTTTTTCTACCCAGAATGTCTGTGAAAAAATTATACTGCTGCCTAATAATCATAATATGCATTTCAGCTCTGTGCATACTAAAAAATTTCAATTGTCATGATGGTAAGTAAGATTTTAAGAAAATTTGCTTAGTTGTCTAGTGAACAGCTTTCTAAACCTGAGAAAGAGCCTTCTGTTTGGAAGAAAAACGTAAGCATGTAAATGGATAAATTTTAATCACAATTGTATTATTATACTACATATTTCTTTATGTTTGCCACATTTGTGGCTTTAAAATTATAATTAAGAACTAGTTGCTAGTGAATATTTGTACATTTATGTATAATAGGTTTGAGGAGCTTGAGGATTATGTCAGCTCAATCTCCCTCTATATGTTGTATTTTATCAATTCAAACACCCATTCTTAAAAAATGTTTTGACCCTGAAGGCTTATAGTAGATGGCATCTTACAATCACTATGGGCCAGGCAGCAATTTTGGTGTGATTGGCACTGACTGCCATGTGATTACTTGGTCATAAGTGTTCATATTGTCAGTTCACTTGAGTTATATGCATTGAGGAATATACAAATTGAGTTTAACTATCATTTAAAATGCATTACACAATTCCAGTGTAATTGAAAATTGTCAGTAAATGTTATTGTTATTTGAAGCTTAGAAACCAAATTTCAGGCTTAGATTTGGCATTTGTGAAAGAAATATTTATTGTTCAAGGGATGGACACAAATTTATACGTTCTTGTGAAGTAGAAATTATCCTACTTAAGAAAGACACTCTTAGGTAGAAGGAAGTATCTATTTCCTGAGAAATTTCAAAAGAGTTGTTTGTGATCTGCCAAACTAGATGCAAGAGTAATTGCCAACTCTTTTGAAAAGGATGAAAGAAACTTCAAAGCAATGAAAGATTGGTCTGATTAATGTACTGCATACAACTATCCTTAACTTCTGGTGTATCATGCGTTAATTAGCAGCTATATTATTTTCTTGGCCATACATAATGATGCATCTTACAATCATTGTTGCCTTATATTTGCCTCATATTCAGTTTATTAAAAGAACATGAAATCAGCTACATAAATTATTAAAGAGAAGTAATACATCTTTTTATATAGTAACTATCTAGAAGCCTGAATTTCTCATTATATTAGGAAAAAAAAAAGGCAAGAAAGGAAATAAAATGTGCAATGAAAGAGGAAAAAGTGATTAGAGTCATAAAGTTATGAGGAAAGCTTATGACTTCAGTGAGCAATGATACCTCATGGACAAGAGCAGCAACACAGGGGATGCCCTAGCTCCTAATTCCAGTTTAACAGTGATGCTATGCTTGTATGCCTCTGTTTGAATTGCGTGTCAAACTAAGAACCTAAAGAACATAAAATATTAAAATAAAGTTGAAAGGCCATTTCAATGGAAAAATGAGACATTATTTTATATATCCTATAAAGTTATTTTCATATATAAGGAATTCAGTCATTTGTGTAGATACGTCACCCTAGTAACCTGCTCATTCAGAGAATGACTATTAACACTGATGGAAAAAATGTCATGTCTTAATAAATCTTATCCCAGCCAGGCTTAGTGTCTCATGCTCGTAATCACAGCACTTTGGGAGGCCTAAGTGGGTGGATCACATGAGGGTAGGATGAGTCCAACCTGGCCAACATGGTGAAACCCTATCCCTACTAAAAACACAAAAATTAGCAGGTGTGGGGGTGCGTATCTATAATTCCAGCTACTAGGGAGGCAGAGGCACGAGAATTGCTTGGACCCTTGAACTCAGGAGGCGAAAGTTGTAGTGAGCTGAGATCACATCACTGCACTCCAGCTTGGGCAACAGAGCAAGACTCTGTCTCAATACATAAATTAATAATCTTATCCTCCTTTTAAGAGAAAATTTGTTACTTTATATTGCTTATATATATTTACTAGATGTATACAAATAATTTAAATTGAAAACACAAATATTGTTTTATACATATATGAATTTAAATATATACACATATACTTAATGTATATGCATATGCACACACTCATATATTGTGACTGTCTATATACGTATGTGTCACTATATATATATATATATATATATATGTGGTCACATCCTTCAGAATTTGCAGTGGATACTCTTGGGGAGAAGGCCAGTTACAATATGTTTTCATATTTTCAAGCCCCATGCATTCAACTTCTTCTCATATCAACTTTTTAATATATATTTCTTATTTTAATAGTCAAGGATATTCATTTTACTTATGAATTATTGATTCAATAAAGGAAGCCTTTTCCAAAGCAATTCTTCCATGTGAAATCATGGCATAGGTTTTGTTTGTTTACATAACAAAGGATACATGCATGTGGCAAGAGGCAGAACACAAGTAATGAGAGAAAGTGGCATAAATGAAAGCTCACTAGGAAATCTAGGGAGAATAGCTGAATGAAGTAATGACAGTGTCTCAGGCAAATAGAGAGTTTGTTTCTGTTTTTGTTTTGTTTGGTCTTTTTTTTTTTTTTAAACCAGGACTTTCTCTACCCTTAGGCACAATTACAACAGTTGTACCATATAGCCTCCATCAGTCATAATCTAAGTTAGCGCCTCTTTCTATTAACCAAGTAATAGAGGAAAAAAATAACTTATACCCATCCATATGAGGCACTCTGTTTGCTGCAATGCATTCTGATGGCTTAATTAGGTTGACCATGTGGCACATGGTGTTTTTCTATCCAGGTTCATCACAAAGGCCATATCATCAAAGTAGGATAGTCCTGGCTTCTACAGCTAGATTACAAATACGAGTTTCTTCATTGAGTGTCTTGCGGCTGATGTGTCTGTTAGTTTGCTTCCATCTACTTAAACAATTAAATAAAGCTTCACACTCGAAGACCAAGGCTAATAAAGAGACAGAGTACCAAAGTACAGCTGGAAATTTCTCTAGTTATTAAGATCTCATCTTCAACTGATTGATAGTCTCTAGAAAGTAACGAACAGACTATATTTTTCCCTCTTAAGTATTTGCTCTCTTTCAAGGCTTGCCACTTCTACTGATAGAATTTCAATCATCTGTAACACCACACACATATTTATATATATAAACACGCACATGTGTGTACATATTTAAGTTCAAAGATTCTATAATTCTATATGATAGGAAGGAATCATTCCTTCCTATTGACCAGAGATTACAGATAAAGCTACCCAGCCAAGTATATTGGGCTCCTTCAGATTTAAACTTTGTCACTTTCTGAGAACATTTTCAAACATTTTTCAATATACATCTTTATTTTTAAAAATTACTGTTTTAAAAAACAAATATAGGGTGCGAATATTAAGTAACATATTTACATTGAAAGAACAAATTGTATATATATAAAAAACAAATATTTTTATAGTCATTTATTCCAGTTTGGTTGTAATATTATTCTTATTACTTTTAACTTGGTTGTCTAGAAAATTCTACCAGTGTATCTATACAGGGAACAAAGTAAACAATATATACATATGCACACATTTATCGATCTGTACATGGTAAGTTTAAGTAGCATTTTCAGTGTACTATGAATTTAAGTTAATTGGGAAACATAAACAAAATACTGGTTTTAAAATTAAATGGAAGTCCTATAAATACTGTGCTCATATTTTCTATTTGCTATTTAGAATCTAATATAATTTATAATCTAGGATATTTATATCCTGCTATTCCTTTTTCATCTCTATTGTCCCATTCAAATGTTGCCGTGTATTTTTTCTGCAACTTCTTCTTATATATTCATTCATCAACTAACATTCAGTGAATTTTTATCTACCCCTTACTCTTACAGTTATCGAGAACCTATCTGAGTAACTCCAGAAGTTTTCTTTTGTGTTTTCTGTAATAATTTATTGTCATTAGTCAATTCAATGTGTAATTTGTTTTTTAATAGCTTTCATCCACAGAGAAAGAGAACAAAAGAAGACACCAGGAAAGACTATCTCATTGACAGGATCTCCCCCAAGTTTACAAGAGAAATTTGCAACAGTCAGTCTTAAATAAACATTTGTTGAATTAATAAAATAAACAAATTGTATTTACCTCTTTTCTACTTGAATTACTATTCTGAAATATAATAGTATTTGGTTACTCTCCTTTAAACTCTCTCATTCCTTTCTATTGATCAGATAAAGCTGATCTATTACAGATAAAGCTGCCCAGCCAAGTACATAGACTCCTCCAGACTGGAACTTTGTCTCTTTCTGAGAACATTTCCAAACACTTTTCAATATATATCTTTACTTTCTACCAAACCAAATAAGAGCTCACCCTATACATTCAGCTCTGCACCTTGGCATGAGCCAGGGATTCTCTTTCCTACTCACCCCTTTTCAACCTTGTAAAACTCTTAAAGCTATAGTGTAACAAACAGCAAGCTATTTATTAGACGCCTAATTAAAATGAGTGTCTCAGTGGTTTATTATCTGCTTGTTTACCAGAGCTGTGAAGTCTTTCATGCCTTCCTCAAGTTTTTACTCTGGACCCTAGCGCACATTTTGCAAAAAGTCCTAATAACATCTAAGACAAGACCTCATCTTTGCTAACATGTATGCTTTCCCTCTATAAAATACTTTTGGATAGTCATCTTTCTAATTAACATGGTGCTCCTATTCTGATTACAGTTTTTTTTTTAATAGTGATTAAGTTTTTAGTTAATAGACATTAAGATTATTATTTGGTAATTAAATTTGAATTAATTAATTTATTGACATCATATCTATTCTTAAGGGTAAAAAGAATGTGAGGACATTGACTTTCACATATGCCATCACGATTGGCCTCCAATATTAATATTTGAGGAACTATGTCCTAGGTTCATATAAACTACAAATTATGGTTTTTCTTTCTAAAAAATTGAGTCTTAATAAAGGGCCATAATACAGCAGATAAATATAATCTCTGCTTATTTCCTCATGAATTCTGGAGAAATATCTTTAAAATATATTTCTTCATGGAAAAATAAAATGATGAGACCATTAAGAAACCAAATATAAACACACACATTTGGAAAAGATCTTAAATCTTTCTTGAATACCTATAAAGTTGTGATATAATTGTAATATTGATTTAAAGAAAATTTAGCATCAATTAAGAGGCATTTGGTAACATTCATGTACTGGTGTTTTTTAAAAAATATATTCACATTAGCATAGGAAATACAAATGATGTATGAGCATACTCTTGACCTAAACAAAATAATCACTGCAACAATCAACTATATAAGCAATTTTAACTACTGTGAATTGCATGGGCACTTAGCTGGGCATTATATGAGATGTAAATTTAAAACAGAAGAATGCATCTTTTGGAGCAGAGCATTACCTTATCTAAAGAACATTTATATTGACTTTAGCTATTGCCAAGGTATAGTGGTTTCTCGTTCAAGCTGAATATAACAAAACCCAAAACAAAACGAAGGAAAAAGTAGCTGAAAAGATAAAACATTCTGTCTTTTTTTACAAATCTATGTATTTATAAATTTATTGCTAACAATTTAGAAATTAATTCAAATAAGCTCTCAACTTGGCCTTCACACCAATACAGTCTGTTTCATTACTTCACATTGTTGAATGAATAGAGTCTGAGCCAAGATTAACTTATTTTATCTATATGTGAGCATATATGTATGCATATATT